>NC_054543.1:40435006-40567506 GCF_017654505.1 Polyodon spathula | reverse complement strand
ACTAACGGTGAATGACAATGGTAGCTACTTATATGTAAATATGTAAATATATCTGAATTCATCAATTCAAGACCTGCAACAGAGAAAGCAAGCTCTATAACCCAAAGAACATCTTCACTTTTTATAATAAAGCACATTCATCTTTGTTAATTTTTTTTAGGACATTAACATAAACAGCATGAACAACAAATGAAGATAAACTAGAAAGCAACGTAAACTGCAGGCTATTCAAAATGTCTCAAACAGCCTTAATAATCACATGTATAAAGCAGAAGAAGACAAGAAGCCTTTACATTTAAATACTGCATATTTACCGACACACATACAGTAAATACAACCCAGGGTATGCAGCAAAGTGACATTCAAAATTAGCCTAGTTTTCTATCCATATCTGAGGTTTTTTGATTAGTAAAATGAATTTCAATCCATTCCAAAAATCTCTGTAAATGCTAGCTTTTCTCTGTTTATCAGCTCATCAGGAAGAACGGGATTCCATTTTAATTACTATATCACTATCCTAATAGATGCTTTTTCCAAATAACAAAACAACAAGTGTGATGAAGATAATTAATATCCCACTGACATAGTATGCAGTCCTAGCGTTAAACAATTGCACACATTTATTATAGTTTTGGCATTTGGTAGTCTTTAAGACATTTTAAGGATAGCAGTACCTTACTGTAATTCACATTTAAAGTTATTTTACTCATAATCTAGTCTCTTATACCTGTTGTAATTTTTCTTGTTTTATAACATAGAAAATTGAAATTCTCTTCAAAACAAGATGTGATTGTTATTGCTGATTGTACAATTTCTATTAACTGTCAGTACCTAGCAGATATAACAGTTAGATAGCAATCCATTAGAACTCCTTCATAGGCTCACCTTTTGACTTCTACCACTTGAATTGAGAGTATTATTACCACAAGTAGGGATGCTTCATAAAGCATATCTGTAAAACACCACTTGCTGATAAACTTGATTTTTACAAAAAAAAAAAATTCTCATTATAAAGTTGTTGGCTCATAGTTGGGGTGGAGTGGAGACAGAAATACAGCGCATAGGAGCACAGATTAAAACTAATATTACACTAACTTACCCACGGATTTAAAAACAAGTTTACCAAAGTTTTTTTTTTTATTTATTTTTTTTTTTTAACAGGATTTTAAAAGATTTAATAAGTGGGATAATAGATTCAAAATAAACATTACATTATAAAAATCACCACAATAACTGGCTTAGAGGAACCACATGCGCTGTTATAGTGCTATTGAAAGTTACAAAGCTCACAAAGAGATAAAAGGAAGAAGAAAAAACATTCATGGTGACAGTTAATACAAAGATTTGAATTCATATCAGCTCAGGCACAGTACGTCCCCTCCCCTATGTAGCTCCTATTCCCAACGGTATTATATAAACAAGACCATGTTGTGATTGATCTTATTTGAATGTTCTCCATGACTGTTGAACTTCTGTGTTAAAAATACTCTGTGTGATGTGGTGTGTACAGATTCTTCACTGGGTTTACAAAATGTATTTTGAAACACCATTTCCACTGAGATTCATTAGCTATACCTTTGCTACTTGAAACAGACATCTCCCAAAATATCTTATGTAAACGAACATGTAGGATGGTTCAAAGTTTGGTCTCCACCAATTTATTTATTTATTTGTTTATATATAAATGCTCATGCTTGCGTTAAACATTTTAATTTGTTTTCTGTTTTGGCGATATAGGGCCAAATGTTGAAGTTGGTGTTAATGTTATTGTGTGTGTGTGTGTGTCTATATATATATATATATATATATATATATATATATATATATATATATATATATATATATATATATATATATACAGTGGCTCTCAAAAGTATTCACCCCCCTTGGACTTTTCCACATTTGAACGTGTTACAACATGGAATCAAATTGGATTTAATTAGGAGTTGTTGAAAACTGATCAACACAAAAAAGTGCATAATGTCGAAATGAAAAATAAAATCTACAAATTGTTCAAAATTAATTACAAATACAAAACAGAAAATAATTGATTGCATAAGTATTCACCCCATGAGTCAATATTTGGTGGAGGCACCTCTGGCAGCAAGTACAGCCATGAGTCTATTTGGATAAGTCTCTACACTGCAATTTTTGCCCATTCTTCTTTGCAAAATTGCTCAAGCTCCGTCAAGTTGGACGGGGACCTTTGATGAACAGCAATTTTCAACTTTTTCCACATATTCTCAATTGGATTGAGGTCCGGTCTTTGACTGGGCCACTCCAGGACATTGAACTTTTTGCTTGTAAGCCACTCCAGTGTGGCTTTGGCTGTATGTTTGGGGTCATTGTCCTGCTGGAAGATTAATCTTCTCCAAAGTCCCAGGTCTCTTGCAGACTTCAGCACTTTTTCCTCCAGGATTTCTCTGTAGTTTGCTGCATCCATTTTGCCATCTATCTTCATGAGCTTTCCAGGCCCTGAAGCAGAGAAGCAACCCCATAGCATGATGCTGCCAAAACCATGCTTCATGGTAGGGATGGTATTCTCAGGATGATGTGCGGTGTTTGGCTGGCGCCAAACATAGCACTTAGCATTGAGGCTAAAAAGCTCTATTTTGGTCTCATCAGACCATAGAATCTTCTTCCACTTAGTCTGAGAGTCTCCCACATGCCTTCTGACAAACACTAGCCAAGATTTGATGTGAGTTTTTTCAACAATGGCTTTCTTTTTGCCACTCTCCCATAAAGGCCAGTTTTGTGAAGCACCCGGGTTATTGTTGCTGTAGGCACAATGTCTCCCAGCTCAGCCGTAGAAGACTGTAACTCCTTTAGAATTGCCATAGGCCTCTTGGTGGCCTCTCTGGCTAGTGGCCTTTTCGCCCGGATACTCAATTTTTGAGGACGGCCTGTTCTAGACAGATTCACAGTTGTGCTCTGGGGATATTCAATGCCTTGGAAATGTTCTTATATCCTACCCCTGATTGGTGCTTTTGAAGAACCTTATTCCGGATTTGCTTTGAATGTTCCTTCATCTTCATTATGGAGTTTTTGTTAGGAAATGTACTAACCAACTGTGGGACCTCCCATAAACAGGTGTATTTAACCTGAATTAATGTGAAACAACTTAATTGCACACAGGTGGACTCCATTCAACTAATTATGTGACTTCTAATGACAACTGGTTGCACCAGAGCTTATTTAGGTGTGTCATAGCAAAGGGGGTGAATACTTATGCAATCAATTATTTTCTGTTTTATATTTGTAATTAATTTAGAACAATTTGTAGATTTTATTTTTCGCTTTGACATTATGGACTTTTTTGTGTTGATCAATGGCAAAAACTCCTAATCAAATTCATTTTAATTCCATGTTGTAACACAATACAATGTGGAAAAGTCCAAGGGGGATGAATACTTTTGAGAACCACTATATATATATATATATATATATATATATATATATATATATATATATATATATATATATATATATATATATATATAATATATATATGATAAAACATCACTAATAGACCTACTGTTGTGTTACGAACTAGTACTGTAGTTTTAAAAAAGATACATTTTTATAAGAATGGCATGTATAACTAAAAAAAATAAAACAATTAAACATAAAAGGGTTTATTTTTTAACTTACCAGATATAAAGCACTACTTCAAAAAATGAAAAAAAAACTATCATACAATATACATTTCAAAACAAACCAGTGTGTAAAAAGGTTTATGTACATAGTTTTAAATCTAAAACAAAAGTAATATATGATTTCTCTTGCGTGTGTGTCACTCGCAGCACAGAATCCAGGTTGAGCTGCTGCAGCCTGCAGCTTTGCAGTTTTCCGATCGAAATGTTTCTGCTGAAGCACTGTGGCTAGTTTCAAGATGAAATCTCTCCTACTGATATTTTAACCTCTCCTACTGACATATCTTCCCCAGTGCATTCTTGTACAAAACAAAGGGATTGATGGCTGCCAGGTCCAGTAGAGATAACAACAGGCTTGTGTGATATATATATATATATATATATATATATATATATATATATATAGTGTGGCAGGCACAGGGGAAGGCAGCAGCAGGGCTGGTAGGTGACATAATCACATACAAAGACATTGCCTCGTCCTGTGTGATGTGCCTGCCTGTGGGAACCGAGACTGAAGATAACCTACAATATTATATATAATATTGTAAGCTATATTCTAAATAAAAATAGGTATTGTAAAAGGTGGTTCAAGTCTTAGTGAAATTTAACTTTTAGATGTTGCATAAACACACACACAACAAATATAAATTCTAAGTAGTAAAACTTGTATTTAGTAGAAATTACATGTGTGTGTGTGTGCGTGTGTGCGTGTTTGCGTGTGTGCGTGTGTGTGTGTGTGTGTGTGTTTGGCAGGTAACCAGACAAACAAGTAGCTAATGCACTGTGTAATTCAGAATGTGCGTGACAACATGTGAATTAATTTCACTTGTTCAATGTTTTTATCTTCATAGCAACACATGACGCTCTCCTCACGATATTCAGAGTCGCTCCTTTCTTACTTAGTTAGCAGACACGGACATTTCAATATCCCCTCCCCTAGATGACTATGAATTGAGTAATCTGCATTGGTACGGATGATTTTGTGTCTTAAATCAGAACTGCATAGCAACTCATTTCCTGACTTACGTTCCTGAAGTACGGCAAACACTTTGTGAGGAAAACTGTCATGACTTGTGCATGTAAATGCTGCCGTAGAAATGTAAAAAGGTTACATGAGTTGGAAACTTCAGATCTGTGATCACAACATCTCATGATTTTTTAATTTTTTCCTCCAGTCATCTTTTAAATGGAAGAATACTGTAGTCAGTGCTTGCTAACTGCAGTATCCTGCATTAGTCATTTTATACTTCTCATATTATAGCAGTATTTTATTGAGAGTGTCTTTTTTTCTATTTGCTAGTCAGTCTTATGTTTAACTGGTTCTCTATTTCACCACATGGTTCAATATTTTCAGCAGTAATCAGATTTAAAAAATAACTGACGTGAGATTATAAACTGAATCAAACAAGGGCTGATATTTTGTTAAAACATTTTAAAGATTTTAAAAATCAATGATACTCTTTATCTAGATTTGTGGCATGTCAGGATGAGAACAAGGTGGCAATGAAGTCAAATATATTTTATATTGAGAGAACTTGGTAGAAGCCTTGAAGCTGACAAATTGCCTTTATTTCCAGCACTGTCATACAGTTGGTAAGGTAGAAATGAAAAGTAGATTTTGTGTAAAGAGATATTTTTTTTTTACTTATTATTATTATTATTATTATTATTATTATTATTATTATTATTATTATTATTATTATTATTTATTTATTTATTTATTTATTTATTATTAGCAGACACCCTTACAGTTGTATACAAAAAATACATATCAAGAATTACAGTACAATTAAGAGCAAGATACAAAATACAACAACTTCAATCCTAATAAGAGCAAATACAAAACACAGTCCGATTTGATATCGGGGCAGTTCAAGAGCAAATAATTCATAGTTGATAGCTACATCAGGGTTTGATACGAGTGCAGGTGAAATACAAAATACTACAGATTGTTTTATAGTGTTTTTATTTTTATTATTCATAATTTAGTAATGCACAATTGATGTTTGCTCTGAAATAAGCTACCCCATGGAGATGTAAGTACCTTGATAACACAGCACACGCTGCTTGTGATGAATCATTGATCCTAAAACACATCTTATTGATTTTTAATTGACTTTTAAATGTCATCCTCCACCAAAATGTGCTGAGTTTTACAATCAGCTCACAAGGTTGCGTGGGTGGCAGTAGAACATGGCTGATGAGACTGGCGAGGCAGCTCAAAGCTAGCAGAAAGCATTGCCTAAGTGCTGTATGTATACTATGGGGGATATGCTTATCTATTGTTTTGATCTGGCACTCTTGACCAGCTAGGGGTAAGCTATCAGTTGGCACAGCTACCTCCAATTCAAAACTGTTTATGTCAAATGTCTATGTCACTGAACTATCAATTTAACATCTAATACACCCTCAAAGATGAACACATTTAAAGGAGGTTTCAAGTGAAACATGAGAATATTAAATGGTGGTTTAAAATGGGAAAACCTGGAAAAGGTTAATCGGAAGACTAGATTCTTCTTGAATGCAGTACTTTATAAAATAAATTACCGGTAGTGAAGGGTGTATTCAAAATTCACACTTGTGTGACCTTTTTCACACACTGACAAAGAATATCCTTTTAAGATGGCAACATTTTCAAAAAGCTGGAAAAGATGGAATTTATTGAAGTTAGTGCAAGAAATCCATTTCATTTGACAATTATTTTAACTAATAGTAAAATGACGTGGTAGAATAAAGGTCACAGTAAGAATGTCTGCCAATTGTACTAAAATAGTCAGATTTAATGACAATCATTGGGTTTCCATGTGGGTCAATTTACATGTGAAATGGCGATGCGTGTGCACGTTTGGGAGAATTACTGATGTAAATCAGGTTTGTGGTTGAAAAAAATGGCCAAAGAGAGGGATAGGGTAAATCTCATTTACTCATGTAAATGACAAAACACACAGGAAAATTCATGCCCAGTTTTGCATGGAAACCTGCATTTCACATGTAAATGTTAAAGAGCGTGTTTATCTTAACTATAAATATTGCAAGGGAGCAGGTCAGTTGTTACTGTGAATTCCAAGACGGCAGAAAGTAGTGGCTGATGGGGGATTTTATGGTCAGCAGTGGTGTAGTTCATTTTAATGATAATGATTATTGTTTTTTCGCTGGGTCTGGACTGTCATGTTGTATATTTCTTGTGGGTTTACAGTTCTGTATAAAACCACTTACCATGAACTGTGTTAAGCCCTTGTTATAGTATTAAAGGAACTGTCTGAGAACACCCTGCTGTAAAAACTATGCTAAATTAAAACATGAAGAGCAAGTGAGCTGCTTAAATGTAACTGAATTAATTCCCGTCCTTTTTTTGATCCCAGCTATGTCCAAAGACAACACGTGCCTGCCCTCCACGTTAATAAATATTGCTGGAAAACTAATTGTCATGAGCCAGCTCGATCGCCCAAAATAGCGCAACAACATCCAACAAGTTGATGATGCTCTCTCAGAACTGACCAAATAAAATTTCAAATGAACGTACTGACTGTGTATTATTTTACTTGTATCATTAATATTTAACACAACAGTAAATCCAACTTAAAAGAAAGGAGAGAATCTCGGACAGCACGAGCCTCCTCAGATCACTGCTGTCCAGTTGAAACTGGCGGATGAGGTAACCTTCACAGTTGCTAAGTCTGCTTATAATAAGTGAGATTGGGCTTGTTTTTGGGAGTCACGGGTTGGAATTTGCATAAACACCCATACATGGGTTGCACTTGTTTTGAAAGGCAGTGCTGCTTTTTTTTTCTCATGAGACTTGGCAACACTGGTAAGCTTCCCCATCTCTCTCACAGGCAGCCACTGATTCCTGAAAATACCTCATTTTGTTGTTGACAAGAGCAGGCAGTGGCAATTTTGGGAACAAATTAATGCACCTCTGTCCATTTCATCAGTATCTGACACCTCCTGTTCAAGTGCCCACGACCCGTATTTGCCCAATCATGTTGTTGAATGCTTCCTCAGCAGCTGTCAGCTGTCCGGACGTGTAGGGTTTCTAAGCCAGGGTAGTATATGCAGCATCACCTGATCCCCGATATGCTGTATTGTCTGAATGAAAGGGATGCCATGGTGATCTGCAATACCTGTTGATCAGTTTAATTTTATACCTCAGAGTTAATTTCTAATTAATGAGTGTCACAAAGACGGCCGAAGTGGGCGGCGTAAGAACCAGGAAAGGAGCGAACACAAAGACAGGATGGTGAAGTGAAATGATGATGGCGCCTGCTTGCGCCGGTTTATTGAAACATATACAGTTTAAATAAACAGGACATGGCACTCCACGCCAAAATAAATAGATACACAAAAACGGACTATACAGACAAACACAGTGCACGGACAGACACACTAACAAACACGGTGAGCAGATAAATAAACAAGTATCGTGCTGGTCCCACCAGCACCCAATAGCAATTGTTGACAAATTATTTCTCCTCTCCTCTCTCCCGTTCTCCACTCACCGAACACCTAACCGTGAGTGAGTAAAACGTGCATCTATATATACTGTTGTGCTGGGATTCAATTACTAATTAATTATTCACTTGAATCCCAGCCCGTGAATTAATTGTGCAACCTCGTGCTCACATATTAACTACTTTAAATGTACGTGAAGTGATGTAAAATCCTGTGCCTAAATACAAATATACATTTTAAACACTTGTGTTACACAGACCCTTTTATATCCCGTGTACCAATGACTATACACCAACATTTAACAAACCATACGCAACATAACAGATAATATACACAGGGGCGGGTACTTTGTCACAATGAGTCATAAGATAAATTAGCTGAAACAGTATTCACTACTAATGAGATGACAAACCCCACTAATGAGATTTGAAAAACAATTTGGGCAAGAGCAGTAAAACACATTATTAACCAAGAAGTATTTTGCTTTATTAGAGCAGTTTATATTCACTCGTGTACCAGGACATGGAAACCACATTTGCACAAAATTTCACTAGTAATCTTCAAAAACAGCATGAGTACTTTACGCATAGCTCACTTACATATCAACTCCCACCTTTCCTATTAATTTGCATGACGTCGGGTGAAAAGCCCGGTTTACTCGAGTAAAATAAACTGAACAGAAACCCAAAAAAGCATTTTACACAAGACATTTTTCTTCTGTAAATTTCTCAAGTTAAAAAAAATGAAAAAGGTGACAAGGTGATGTCAGAAATGCAATCCATATTTGATCAGTAATATATTTGAATTGAGAAGTATTCGTTTGGGTGGTGTGTTGCCATTTTCACAGTAACTGTGTTCTTTTTTAATGATCTACTTCACCCCTCTGCTCATCTTACATGTGGATACTTTTGGCCTCTGCATACTATAACTACTTTTGGCAACATACTGTGAAATAACCATTATCATGGTGCATTTTCATGAAGAAGATAAGCTCTATTCTTTACTGTATATACTGTACATGGACAGAGACGTTTTGCAGTTATTGTTATAGATGTTCTTATAGATGTAGACTAAACTTATCATTCTTATAGATGTAGACTAAACTTCACAATGATGATTTACCCACCCTGCAGGACAATGGATTATCTTATTATCTTTACAAATTGTAAAGATAATAAGCCAAATAAGAATTATTAGGGTGGAGTGAAATTTTAAAAACTAGATTGAGAGTACTAAATGATGACTAGGGGACTAAATGAGATTTGAGGGCACGCAGTAGGCAGTGGGGCTCACTACAATGTACTATAACAATGTGTGACAAAATAATAGCAAATTCTCATTCTCACTAAAGTTGAATAAAGTTATGCAGATGTATATGCAAAGTCTAGGGAATGCTTTATTTGAATATATTTCAAAATTGAATTTTTCATATATAATTCACGTAACACCCTACATAACACATTTAGAGTGAAGAAACCATTGTATTTTGTTTATGCAGTAAATGTGTTATCTACTGTACGGCTTGTATGTTTGTATTTTATGTAGTGCATACATGCATAAATAAATTGTTGAGATTTCAAACCCATAAACTCTTTTCAAATACAGAATGCACACATGCCTCAAACAAAAAAACGTGACCCCTGTTGCTTAAATACATTGACATGCTTTAAGTTGGTGTGGCAGTGTGGCAGGATGAAAGCCCTGACAAGGCACAGGTATATGTGCATGTGAGGAATATTGGGCGCCAGGGAGAGAGTTAAAATCCTCCCTGCAGAAACATGTGTGCAGTTATACAAGTGTATAAATAGGGTGATCATGGGTGCTAGTTAGTAAGGATAGGATTGATGTTGGTTTTAGAGGTGGAGGTGCAGGTTCTGTGTTCTGTGTTGTGTTTGTGTCTGTGTTTATTTACGCTTGGTGAGATTTTGTTAAACCTGTTCATTTTGGCCACTGTGCCTTTTGTTTTGTTTATTGTTTTATTATTTAATTAAACGTGCACATTCACGTTTTACCAGAAACTTTTGTGTCTGAGTCTCCCTTCCTGGTCTAAACACCATTGCCAGTTACAATGTCCTGTCGCAGTTGGATTAAAATACATTATATTAATAATTTAATTTCTATATAGGAAATCACCTTTATGTGTTACCAGAATAAACAAAAAGAGCATACATGTATGAAACTACCCAGTATAATTTAAACTTAAAAATAGAGACTTTTACAATACAAATGCTGGAGTTATTTCAATTCTCTGACAGTTGTAGCTGTGTGTGTCTATGTATCAGAGAAGGCAATTAACTTAAAATATTCACTTGCAAAACTGAAAAAGCTTACTAATTTTCCACAGAGCTACAGTAAGCCCTATCTTCCATTTATCTGTACTCACAACCATAAATACAGATATGCAACTTCTAATGTGTTACTTTTTTCTAAAATTAAACCTATGCACTAGTTACCACAATAATGGCTCTGTTGCTAACTATAAGAAGTGCCCTGTATCTTTGTGGGCTGACAGCAATGGCATTTTGATTTGAAGAGGCTGTTATCCCTTTTTATTGCAATTATTTTTCTTCCTATCACCACTCTAACATATTCCTTTGTATTCTCTACTTTCTGAATCATTAACATTTTATTCTCCCTATCTAGAAATCTAACAAGGATCATCTTTAACAATGCAGTTTTTTTTGTTTTTTTTTAAAGCATCAGTGCTCGTTAATGCTTACTGTTACGACAATGACAGATCTTTATTTTACAGTGGCTTCATCAAGTCTTTAGGTTAACAAGTTGCATATATTACTGTGCATTAACTTGAAATTTGATCACAGATAAGGGGAAAGCATTCCCTTCCAGCATTACAATAGAGCCGGCCCTCAGTATACAAATCCAACACATTTTTTCAACTAGTATTATTATCGTTATTATTATGAATTAATCATTTAGCAGATGTTTTTATCCAAAGCGACTTACAGAGACCAGGGGGTGAACTATGCATCAACAATTGCTGCTGCAGAGTCATTTACAATAGGACCTCGGTTTTACATCTCATCTGAAGGATGAAGCACAAGGTTAAGTGACTTACTAAGGGTCACATACAGTGAGTCAATGGCTGAGCTGGGATTTGAAACATGAACCTCCTGGTATCAAGCCCTTTTCTTTAACCACTGGCTTCTTCTAAATTACTGGAATAAATATTAGGACTTGATAATGTAGATTCTAGTACTTTGATATGTAAGTATTGAATTAAACAGGTATTAAGACCATGAACTCCCACATAAAATGAGACACAGTCACTGTATTTTCAACACACTTAGAGTATGGAATTAGGGCTGTTTAATATAGACAGTATTCTAAAAGCATTAATGTAATAATCACTAAGCTGATTATTACATCCAATTACATTAAACTAAAGAGCACACATTTATGAAACAGTCTAAAAATAATATTACAAGTTCATTTTCAACAGAACTTCATTCATTGCAAGAATCAGATTGCATTAACTATTTGAGACAGGTCACAACAAACTGATCTTCGGATTAAAAGTCATCCAATTACTACATCCAAGACAAAATTATTCTAAATAAATACATAAATAAATAAATAATGATTGTTCTATTATTTATTCTAACTTCAAATAATATGATAGAGAGGCACATTGTTTTACTAATTGGTACTGATAAACAGTATTTTCCTTCACTTTGTGTTTTATAAAACACTTTCTTTTTGTCTTCTTTGTGTATTCCATCTCCTCCCCATTGTTACCTCTGCAGCACAGTTCCCCTGTGGGAGTGCAGGGCGAGGGTGTCCCATCCTCCTGCCTTGGAGGCTTCATGTAGTTGGCTGATAATAAAGCCCATACCTTAAATGACTCCTTTATTTCTGATTTCTGAACTTTATCGTGTGCATTATGGAAAAATCATAATAATGAAATTTTAATTTAAGCTCTGAGAATCTGGCTTGATATCTTTAAAACTGTCTCCTGAGACCAAAAGAAAATCGTTACTAAACCACTTTCCATCATGGAAAAGATCCTCTTTTCTCTACAATTACATTTAAAGGCTTGAAATATTACTTGAAGGAGCAGAGAAGAAAGAGACATTAAGTTTTGGTGAGTGAGGTGAATTAATCAAAGACAGTTCCTTACATATAGTGAGTTAAAGGCATTAGCCATGCTTTTGAGTATATAATGTTCCATCATGTGTGCTGAACTGCCTACCCAGTCAATATGTTTTGACAGCCATGTCCACTTGTGCTAGGAAAAGATAGACCATTTTGTACAGGTGTCTAATTAATTACTAGAGGCACACCATTCCCTTCATTGTCATATTTAACAAAAATAGTGAACTTGAAATCTCTGTTGACTATTGAATTCCAATAAGATATGAGGAGTTTCTGTTTTGTAACACTTCTATACACTTACACAAATGTTCGGTTCCAGGCTGTTTCCATATAACCAGCCCCATTCCAATATGTCAGTTCAGTTTTATTCCATCTTAACTTACAGTAGTGTCAGTTTATGCACAATTCGACTCAGAGTGAATTGTAATTGAGATACACATCGTTCAGGTTAAATGGTCCTAAACGATCCTCTTCAAATCAACACATTAAGATATCACTGCTATACCAAGCTCACTATCAAACTTAATTTGAGGTTTATAAATCACAATAGACTGGGGCAACATAAGTTAGGGCTACGCAAAGTTCTCTTAAAATTATTCTAAGTTACATTTGACATTATAATATTACTATAATTGTAGCATGTGAAATTCAATGGACTTTCTAGATCAATACTGTTTCCTCCTTACAAGAGGGTCATTGGCATAGATGTGTGTGACACTTTTATATTATTTAATAATTCAATTAGCAATGCAACTAGTTTTGCCCCACTAAACTACATTCTGGTATGAATTCCACTCCCACTACAGAATATCAGTAAGGATTTAAATGTCGAGGGTTTAGTTGCATCTCAAAAATATTATGATTGCTTCCAGTGGTGTTCATTTCAGTTATGTTATTCCCACTCTACTAGAAGTTAAGCACCTTTTTAAACTTGATGAATATTGACCTTTGTGTTGTATAACAACAAAGCATTGATTAAATTATGTGGGCTCCAACCCCAACCACCTGTTAAAACTGGCAGCCCACTGTTACTTTAGTATTTGATTATTTTCCTGAGCCAGTGTGCCACACATCCACATGTCCATGAGCATTAGGTTTGTTGAGTGCATACTGTACATTATCATACTGTGTCATTTTCATACAAGTGGATGTCATACCAAACACAATCCATCTGTCTCTTCTGGCTTCATTTAAAAAAACACTGAATTTACATTTTTATAAATGAACATTTCTTGAAAATAATCCAAGTGTAGATTGTGCTTTTTAGACATTACAAACCATACCTAACTCTTTCAATACTGTGGAAAATATAGTATAAAGGTATGAAGGTTTGTACACTGCAGGACACTGGAAATATTGAATTAGTTATAGTTGGGTTATCTTTCAGTAAAATTACTTAGTGCTGAAAGAGCTACAGTAAATGAATACAAGATTGGATTTATTTTTGGTTTCACAGCATCATTTTTATATTTCAGTTGGAGATCTTTAAAAAATCATCTGGTCTACTCTTCTCTTGCTGAATCATTTCCCTCAATATGGTGCACTCAATCATGTCCTACACTGTGCTCACACATCTGCTGACACAGCATGCATTTTCAGCATGCACAGTTGATGATGGTCTGCATTTTAATTCAAAATGGACCAGTTAGATTGATGCATCACATTTCCATTGTATTAATCCTAGCAACATAACTTTATGTTTAATGTTTTAATAATTAAACTGTGTTGGTGTGTTTTTTTTTTTTTTTTTTTTTTTTTAATGTAATGGTTAAGAAAAAATAAATCTGTATGAACTGGAATCATGACATCCAAAGATGTAATATGTTTTTTAATGCCATTTCAGTGAACTCTTTACTGGTATGCACAATACCTGAAACAAGTCTCATTAAATGAAAAAAAGTCTAGCACTGTATCAAATTATGGTACCCTAAAATAAGCTCTAAGCAGGGATCTTGTGAACTGTAAAAAATAAATTATATTTTCTAATTAATATTTCCTCTTTTTTATCTGAGTTGAGTTTTGGTAAAACCTATGGACTTTTATCCCTGTTGCTCACTGTATTCCCTGCATTGTAGGCATCTAGGAGATAGCTATACTAAAACAGCTCCTTTATCCATGAATTAATACAGTGAAGCATTAACAATCACCCTAATGAGGAGGGGAACATATTGTATTCTGGCATTTAACTTTTAAGGCAGCAGAGCTTTTGTATGTTGAAATAGAATTATAAGCTTTTTTCATCAGTCACTGAAGGTCACTTCATGTTAAGGCAATTTCCTCAGTCTTGACCCCCCCCCCCCCCCCCCCCCCACCCCCCCCCCCCCCCCCCCCCCCCCTTGTGCGGGGGTGGGGTTTGTATTTTTTGGTGATTTTGGTTTTTAATTTCTTTTAAAAAAAAAAATAAAAAAAAAAAAAAAATGACTTACAGAGCAGAAATCAATTAGTTTCTTTGTGCGAAAATGCAGTCATGAGCAGATATAACATGCTTATTTCTTTGTCTATTAAGTGTCTTCTCAAATGGTAACTTGCTTTGGAAAAAAAAAAATTAATCTGACTGTAGTTTCTTCCTAAATTATTATTGTTAATCGTTTGACAGTTTCCCAATGACCAGATCTTCTTGAAGATGACAAATTGACATTCAGTTTTATTTCTAGACACGATTGTCAAATAATCATTCTTGTCAAAACATTGGTCGCTGGAGGTTTGCAAACTTTATATAAAACAAGACAGCTGCCAAGAGTAATGTGCTCTGTGAAGGTAATGTCAAACTAGAGAGTACACGATAAGGTCATGCTTATATTAAAGTAAAAATATACTAGTGCAGCCTCCAAATGTTTATACAAATGTTGGCAAAACTGTTTATGCCCAGTCCAGAGTTTCAGCACCTCTCGTTAAAGAAGGGGTGTCAAACTCATGTCCTCGAGGGCCGCAGGGTCTTTTGGTTTTCATTCCAACTTAAGCTCTCAATTAACATAATTGAACTAACTATTTGTTCAATTTGACATATGTAATATTTTTCTTTTTTTTTTTTTTTTTTTTTACAGTTGATGGTTTTCAAAATGCACTTGATTCAAGGTACACTACCTGTGAAACATTTTGAGGCCTGAAGAGAAGTGTTAAATGTGTCCAGTTAATCAAATAATTAGACCAATTAAGTAACTGAGAGCTCGGGCGGAATGAAAGCCAGAAGACATTGCAGTTTGACACCCCTGCTTTAAAGGATAAGATTGGACAGCTCCTTTTTAGCACAGCGAGTGGTCCTGTTGTATGAGATCCCAGTTCAGAAGTGACTGACACTCTGCTTGCAACCTTTTACAGCCCCCCTAATTCCTGGATAGAAGAGACTTCTCCAGTAAAGGCCAGTTAACTCCTTCCTGCAGTACCTCACACCATTACACCCTGGTAATCAATTCTAATTCTAATCTTTCCAAACCAACACCCGGTTTTAGAATCACTGCTATATTGTTCTCAATACATAATTCTCAGACTGAAGGCTTCTTACTGTTGAAATCAAAACCAATACGAGGCTAATGATGCATTGAGGATATTGTGTAAATGTGGCTCATCAGTTGTGAAATCACACTATTAGCGAGCAAATTCATAACAGGTGACATGGAAGCAGGAGAGCATATAAAACAAACAAGCCTGCTGAAACCTCAGGTGGCAAGTTGAGGGAGGGTTGAAGTGAAATATACTTATAAAAGCAACATTAATGCAGATACCCAAACAAAATTCTTTGCACATCTTACCTCTTGTCTCTAAGCCTTGTCCACATGCCTCCCCAGCACCTATAATGCCTAGTCTGACAGAATCTGGTACAATCGTACACTGGTGCCACTTATGGGGCTTCCATCTGAAAAAGTAATTCACATGTATGTTTAAGAATACACTGAGAAAGGTATGTATTTTAACTGCAAAACTATCTGACTCAAAAAGACCAGTCAGCTAGGAAAATAGTAAGAAAAGAGGATGGGTGTGTCTCATCACAGGAATTAAGGATGTAACTACCATAAAAACACATTTTATATATATATATATATATATATATATATATATATATATATATATATATATATATATATATATATATATATATATATATATATTTGTGAATTATAGCAAATACATATGTATATGTGTACAGATTATGTTTCCAGTGAATACTGTGCGATTCTATTTTTATTTTACGGATTTGTTTCATTTCAGAAGTTAAAGTACATTGAGATTGAATATCCTGTTCACAAAAATGTCCTGCAGCAGCAGCATCATACACTAAAGCAAATCACACAAGTCAAGTGGGTTATTGTGGAAGGGCAGAATCCTTGCACATGTAAAAATGTATATTTTGTTTAGTTGGTAGTAAGGGGTTAAGAAAACCCTCCCAGCCTACAACAAACATGTGAGAATGTGATCAAGCTAAATTGGTTATTTATTGCTAATTTAGCTTAACAATGTGTGGTCCGTGGTTAAAGAAAAGGGCTTGTAACCAGGAGGTCCCTGGTTCCAATCCCAGCTCACTCATTGACTCACTGTGTGACCCTGAGCAAGGCATTTAACCTATTTGTGCTCCCTCTTTCAGGTGAGACTTTGTAAGTGACTCTGCAGCTAATACGCAGTTCACATACCCTAGTCTCTGTAAGTCGCCGTGGATAAAGGCGTCTGCTAAATAAACAAATAATAAAGTTCTGGGAGACAGCCAGCCTTGTACTCTGCTCTTGAGTGCAGCTATTGTAACAGCTGTTATTTCAGTGCGCACATAACACCGCTCTTACTGCCTCAGTGGAAATAATATAAGACATAATACACTTTTTGTTGCAAGTGTTATTGTTATATTATTGTAGTAAGAGATACATTACAGTCGTTCTTAGAGCTATATTAAAACATCACCACTGTGAGTATTGCAAATTAATATGTCAAAATAACCAACCCATTACCAGAGACATCTCAACTTACAAACAAATACTAAGGTGATGATGCTGTTATAGCAGAATTCTCGGATGACACTGTCTAACGTAAAGCAGTGGTCATTTGATAGATGTATTTTGCTGATAGATTTGTGAAAAATAATTACACCCAGTTGGGTGTCTTACAGTACACAGTTTGTCTAGCTGCTAAGAAACAGTTATTGATTTTTATGTTAGTAAAGTATGAATGTCATATAGTCTTTTACCTTTTACCATTACCTTACACATCCAACATAATTCGCTCTGTGCCTTGAGAAGATTGTGAGCATGACCTACTTTTTTTTTTAACAGACCCACTTGCAAATCAATAGGAACGAAGTCTGCTCCTAACTGTGAAATTGTATACAATTATTTAACTCTTCTTTGAGAAAAGTAAAAACAGAAGATAAATGACTGTGATCGACTGGAACTTCCATTTCACAGATATACTTTACTTCTATGGAGGTCTGGTCAGTTGATCAAAACAGTGGCAGCTATAAATACTGTTTAAATATTATTTAAGACAAAAAAAACATAATAGACCATCCACTATTAGTGAAGCCCCCTTCTTGTAATTATTTAAACAAGGGCTGTATAGATACACCAGCATTCAGATCAATTAAATAGACACCACCATGTTTATACATTGCACAAAGATTGGTTCAACTCCTGTGGAGACTTTTATTAGTGTCTCTATGCATAGTAAAGTTTAAGATTCCCAGTTGTACTGCCATGTTATAGTATTGGTTGCCATTTTTTATTATTATGATAGAATATTTCTTGATTTTTAATTGTACATTACCTGTAAGTTGGACATACTGGAAGTGCTTCACACTCTCTCTCTTCATAAAGGGTGTCTGGACATTCATGTCCCCCATGAGCAGAATTCTGGATGATAATCCTATAGCGGGACTGTTTAGTTGTAGTTGCGTTAGCTGAAAAACAAAAACATATTTCTGATGGTAAATTTGACCTTCAGTAATTCACTTCTAACCTTGCGCTATATTGTTACTGTATGTGTCATTCTTTCTTCCCATCATACTGAAAGTTATATCACTGTTGTCAAACACATTTTTTTTTTTTTGTTTCTGACAGCAAGGCTCAATGAATAGTCTTAATTTCTAAACAATGTAAATAAAACAATTAACAGTGCAATCACATCAGCAACAGGCCCAATGCATCTACTGCGAGTTTTAATTTGCAGTTACATTAAAACAGAAGCCGATGTTAGCAAGGTAAAACTGTCATAAAACCATTTTCTATTACGTAATTAGCCACTTTGATCTACTCAATTTTGACACTTCCAGATAGAAAATTCACAGTAGTAACATATTGTTTCTGCCGGTATAAAATACCTGTCCTGGAGCTTAGAAGATTCCAGTTGCAATCCAAGCTGTGGTTTAAGATTAAATTTTGTTGAATTTGGGCCACACAGGTGGCTAAACATGTGTTGACTGTCCCTCAGGTGAATTATACGGAGAAAACAAGTTGATATCGGTGATACTTGCACAGACTATGGAGGATCACTACTGTGCATGCCCTCAAGGTATGCATTATTTAAATGTTTAATTGTGTCCTGTCTAAATATATTTAAAATATAAATAAGTATTCCTTTGTCTACCAAACATAAAAATGTCACTAGGAACACCAAAATAATATCCTTCATGAGTTATTTTATTCTCAAACAGTGTGGGAAGAATGTTTCAAGTCCTGGTAGTCTTGGTCACTAGTCATTATTTTTTTTAAGATAATATAACTTCATTCTGATTTTAAATAGTTTATCAAGAAGATCTTCAAAAGTCTCCATAACATAATTGTCGTACCTGGTTGACAAGTTGTAGGACACGGTGTCCACTCACTAAAAGCGGTGACCAAGCAATCTTTCTTGCAAGGTAGCAAACAAGGGCGAATTGGATCTGGCCGAGTAGAATCTGGACACCTAAACTCAAAACATAAGAGTGTAAAAGAAAGGCACATGCCAATCAGGAGACATGAATCTGACATACAAATTACAATTTTTACTCACAAGCACACATTTGTAAAGGCAGTTAAGATGTTGGGTGGGTCCATCAAGGCTTTAAGATTGCCCACAAGAGAATTAATTAGCAGGTTTCTGAGTAAATTAAGATCAGTTATATTATTTTTATAATAAAGCTCTACTCTCTCATAAAGTAGGAAGTACCATGACAATTGACCTTCCATGCCCTGTTATAACAACTAAAGTGTATTTTATTTTGTGTACAGTGCTACAGTTGGAATGATAGGCTACGCCTACCAATAAAGCAGATTTTATTCAATGATACCAGTCTACTTATATAGCAATAGTGCCTTTGTATAAATGCCTATTAAGCCACATGAGCTATTTTGGAACAGTGGTTGCTTCTTTCCATTGGGAAAGCACTATCAGGAAGACCGTTTTTACTTGCTCTATTGTCTCAATTAATCTTTACAATTTAACGAACTTGACTTGACGAGTCCTGACAAGGCCTGTAAATGTTTAGCAGGGTGATTGTCTCACTAGGGGAAATGTTGAGTGAGTCTGAACGCTCTGGTCACATTTGTGCTGTTCTCTCTAATTAGTAGATTTCCTCCATGTCTGGGATAATAAAGAAAAGTCATTGCTGAGATTGTGTCAAATGTGCCACCAGCCACATTCCTACCATTGCTGCTTTGCAAAAAGCATGTTGCAGTATTTTCTATTTCCATAAATAAGCTTGTCAGATAATCTCTGCTAACAGCAAGGTTATAAAACACATGTAATCAATAACAGTAGTGTAAAAATTCCTCCACGGTTAAGTGATCACTAATAACCAATCAGAATGCTTAGTTTGCCCATGACGCTATAAATGCAAATGTTCATGTGTTCCATAATGTACAAGTAGGGGACAGTATTCCCTGGAAAACTGAAAACAAAACCCATATACAGTAGGTTACAAAATTACTTCTTCTGTTTAATATAATATGTAAAAAAGTACTACAACACTGCTGTATTTCTTTGTTGATGTCCCATTCACTTGCCCTATCATCGTTTTATAATACTGTTTTTCAATATTGGTGCCTCTGTTGGTCCAACTGTTACTGTAGTCTTTATTGTAAACACCTCTCAATCATTATTTCTGAATTCATGACATATGTTAAATAGCATAGTTAACCAGATTACAATTAAATGTATTGCAGAGTCCTGCTTTAGGGAACTGTTTGTGCTAATCAACTACATTTTTTTGGGAGAAGAGTAGTTCATTATTGCTTTGTAGGTGTCACAAGGATTAATGATGTGACAAGAGTACATTTGCTGCCTGTAGCACAATAAAGCTGGGCAATAGAAGAATCCTTTAATTTAATCTCAGTCTGAATTGTCATTTAAAGCTCTATAAAAATATCTTCACCACAGATCAACCAAAGACAGATATTACGGATAAAGTACATAATGAAGAAAAAAAAAGAAAAAAAAAACCCACCACTGCTTATGTAAATCTCCATCACATATGAGGTTACAATTTTATTTCACAACATTTAATGATTTTTTAAAAAATAATATTTAATGAAAAATGATTACATTATGTTTTACTATCAGGAAATGACTTTAAAAAATCAGAACCCACTACAGCATTTGAAAGTTTAAAAATTGGGATGTATTCACAGAAATGTAAAGCTGTAAGGACGGAAATGCATTTAGTGGTACAGTTAATTCAATTATTGGCTATGCATTCAGCCTGCTGACTGCAAGCAGAATGGATGATGCCTGTCATGTCTCTTTCAGGAGACAGGGTGCAGTTGGCTTATTCAGTCCTTTCTAATGCTTTACAGATAAACTGGCAGCCTTGTTGGCAAGACAAAGAATGCAACTTGTGAGGTGACAGGCCTTCCAAGTCAGAATGCCGGTGACTATGAAGCATGCAGAATGCGAGTGGATGAAAAGGCAAGTCTGCTGTTGACCTAATGTGGCAAAACACAGTGGTACCTGACATACTAGTAAAAACACTGTGTATCTGATTAGCCTGTCACGGGAGATATGTATACACACATTAATAAAATACTACTTATTTAATGTATTATTAGAGACATCTTAATGATAAAAGACACAATACCTTTTTGAGATAACCTGTCCAACATTGACTTTCATGCAGATTACTTTGCGGGTCTGAATTCCGACGGCACAGGTGGGTTTTCCATTCCAGTTGCTGGTTGCATTGAGAGTTGTCATGGAGGTGTCTTCAATGCAAGAAGCCCATGGAGAAACTTCCCAAAACAATACAGTGCAGGGATGGTCATTACAAAGTCTCCATTCCTCTAAGGCTGGAGCTGGAGGGCATGGCTTTCCACCTGAAAATACAAACATTACCTTTTGACATCTAAAGATGGTATGGTAAAAATAACTATCATTTGAGAGCACCTTGTCAATTTCTTACAATGGTATAATAATAATAATAATAATAATAATAATAATA
Organism: Polyodon spathula; assembly: GCF_017654505.1. Classification (NCBI taxonomy): domain Eukaryota; kingdom Metazoa; phylum Chordata; class Actinopteri; order Acipenseriformes; family Polyodontidae; genus Polyodon; species Polyodon spathula. The sequence continues at coordinate 40,545,897 of NC_054543.1, read as the reverse complement.
ATAATAATAATAATAATAATAATAATATTTGTATAACACCATTAATAGTGGACCACCATCACAAAGCGCTTTACAGAGGTAGGCTGTGAACTGTGCATTATATGCAGAATCACTTAGAATATGACATTGATTTAACATCTCATTTGCAGGATGGAGTACAAGAAGGTTAAGTGACTTGCTCAGGGTCACACAGTGAGTCAGTTAGTGGCAGAGGTGAGATTTGAACCGGTGACCTTCTGGTTAGAAGCCCTGGCTCTGCCTTCTACTATGGTTATATCATTAATAGCTCCCAACTGTCTGATGAAGCCATATCTAAAGAAATGGAGCCCGATATTTCGAATTGTACTACAGCAGGTATTTCCTGAATACCATTACTTTGAGTATCCAAACCGGATAAGAAGTTTTATGGTCCCGAACCTGAATCAGAACAGTGGCACATAAAAAAACATCAAAAAAAACCCTTAGTACAGGTCTGATATATCAACATTATCTCAACCAATGTGCCATTTGTTGTTTATATTCACTTTCTACATCATTATTTTTCAGTCTTACATCCATCAGCAGGGCTCTCATGTACTCTGTCTTAATCAGTGGTACAGTGTAACCATTTACCTGTCCACCTACAACACAATGTTAGGATGTGATGGCTGAAAAAAAAAAGAATACATTAGTCAAGATGACTGTGCTATTTCAGACGACTATCAATTTGCTATTTAAAATAACTCCTACATTGTGTTAAAATATCAGTATTTTTATAGTTTTTATATAATTTAAACATTTTTTGCCTTAATCATCAGCTTTTATTGCTTTTACAATGGACTGTCATAATGGCTTTGCTGTAATCAACATTTGCCCTCAATCTAAAAGAATTTTTAAAAAAGTAAAAGCGAGGTTAATTGAGCTTCAGTTGTCTTATTAGATTATATGTCTATAAAACAAATTTTTTCTTTCTTTCAGTGTGGGATTCAGACAATTAGGTGAAACAAGACTTTATCTGGGAGTCGACTGTCCCAAGGTACAGGTATATTTTTGTCTTAATTAGTCTTTCACTTGTGCAAATTGAAGCAGGTCACGCATGATTTATGTTATCTAGTAAGAGTCAACTACAGAATAATTTACTGCCTAAGGACTATTTGAGAACTAAGCTGTGCTTTAATGTAATCAAATTAAGATATCAAATTTGCCAAAACTGTGAATAAACATTATTTTTTGAAGTGAAAATTATAATATTTTATCATCGTTCTTTTACCTTGGTAATGTGTAACCTCTGCCAAGGTTCATGTGCATAATGACAACTGTTCAAGATGCAGTAGGCGTTTGACTTAACTAGTACTTTAAGACAAGATAAAGCTCTCATATGCTAGAACAGATGTAACCTCGAAAGACCATTCCTGTGTAATTATGATTTATGGTTTATTTTTTTAGTGTTTCGATGAACTTAATCTTTACTCTAAAATCTTCATTTTCCTTTTGAGGTTTTCTTAACTTTGCTTCTACAGTGAAATTAAAGGCAAGCCCTGTATCTGTTATTTTCTCAGACTTATCACATCTAAACATTGCAGTTGGCTGGTGATAAGATTGTTCCCCCTTTGATCCCAGTTTAGCACAACAGAATCGACCTACCCTGTCACATTAAGATCCTGACATTTTGATACAGCCAGTCAATAGTAGTCAGTCGTGTTTTTTAGAACATTATTTATAGGTTGAAACGTAGTATGCAAAACTGTGCTCTGTAGAATTTTTCAAGTTTTAGTATGATCAATTTGTCAGGAAAACAATTAATACATTTTCCAACATTGGGTAAAACATATTTTAGATTTTGTTATAGAAACCACAAACAATCCTGGGTCCTATTTTCAAAGTCTTTAGTCATGTATTTAATTAAAATTAATTATTCTTTTTTTAAAGGATAAAATGTACTTTATACAAAACTGATTAAAAGAGAATGCTGTACTTTAAAAACAAATAGCACCTTTAACTTTTCTTCAGATATATTTACTATTTTATAATACAGCCTACGTCAATACTTTTCCATGTTTTGGACAACAACAAAATAATGTAGAATTTAGACCAATAAAGCAGCTGATGTGTACCTTCTCCAGGCAGCGCAAGGATCAATCTCACTCTGCTTTGTTTTCCTTCCGCATTTTTACTGGAGCACGAGTGGGAACACCCTCCCCAGGCTGACCAATAACTGAGCACACAGTCCATAGGGCAAGGCACCTCACAGGGCAGTCGAGAGGGAGGAGGGTCATCCATACACTGATCATCAGAAACGTCTTCACCTACACAAATTCAAGATAAACACTTTAGAAAAGAGTTCCCAGTAATATCCAGTTTATCCAGTATTATTGCAATGGAAGGATATTTATTTCTAACAATATGCATATCATTATTTTGAATGATTTCATGTTTAACAAAATGAAAATTGATATTTTTTGATAAAAAAAAAAAAAAAAAAAAAAAAAAAAAAAAACTTTTAAAAGCAAGTTCTATTATATTATAATATTTGTTATTTCAAACCCCAAGGCCCTAAATTTGACTTATCTTATTTAGCTCTATTAGATTAGTGGTCTGACTGCAAACTACTGCGTTACCTAATTGTGTTCTGTGTCCCAAAAATCTATATTTGTTTACATTTCATTCAGTAACATATTTGTAAAATACATTGAATTAGACTAACACTAAAATAACACTTTGATAGTCAAATCCAAACTTAAAAACAACATATTATTTGCAATTTGGTATGCCTCCAGTTTCAACAGTGCACAGTGTCTTAAACAATTGGGGAATAATCAGCTTTCCTTGCTTCTTTGTGGTTTGACACCTTTTAGATTATGTTTTTCCATATATAGTTCTGTGAAAGTCATTTAAAAATAGATGCTGACATGGATTGTTGTTTGTATCAATTTAATTCAGCAACACATTCTGTAATAATGCAGTGTGACACGGGTGGCTTGTGGTGACGTCAGACCAGGAAGGACACAGAATGGTGATTGAATGCGCTGTTGCATTGGTTTATTATAAATAAAAGGTTTCAACAAACATAAAACACTTGCACACAAAAGTAAACGGCACGCTGGTCAAAACAAACAGACAAAACACAAAACAAAGTGAGCACTAAATCAAACAAGTATTGCACTGGTATAAAGCCAGCTTGCATAGTACTTGTCATATCCTTTTAGTTTCAGTTCTTACTGTCCCGCTCTCTCTTTCCACCTCTGAAAACCCAACCCCGAGTGAGTGATTTGTGCCTCTATATATACAGCTGTGTTGGGACTCAATTGCTAATTAAAATCATTCACTTGAATCCCGGCACGTGAACTAATTTGTGCCATCCCCGTGCTCACATACTAATACACATTTTATCTGCACATGAAGTGATTGTGCAACTCCCGTGCCTAAATACATTATTATACATTTTAAATCACCCGTGCTACATAATCCACACTTCATGCACGACTACACACATACATATAAGCATAAAACATAAAATACACACAGGAGTTGGGAATCCCGCCACATGCAGTTTAAACAAATGTTTTATATTTAAATGGCTTTACATAATCTCTGTGTCTAGTGTGAAAACACAACCCAAAATAATAAATTAACATCGCATCCAAAGTAGCACTATAAAATTGTATTAAAATGTTCAATACAAAAAAAAAAATGCCTTAGTTACAGGCTCTTGAAATATCTAAAAAAATATATCCAAAATATGGATTGTAGAGTAACAACAGGAAAGCGTAATCAATCAGACTGTGTCTGTATCATCTGATTTGAAAATGCCAAACTCTTTGTCATCTGAACCTTTATAATTGATGATACAAGCAACTGTCTGATTCATTAATGCACAGAGCAACTACTTCTAAGCAGTTTTTTTTTTTTCTATTCACATGAGCTGTGGTATTTCCCCTCAGGCATTATTTGCGCATGATTCTTAAAAAATGGAAAATTAAAAAACACAATCTCTCTCATGTAAAATAAACCCCATCAATGCTTATTAAAGAAAGGGGAAACATGACAGTTTTTTGCAGAATATATTTTAAGCGGTGTTTGTTTGAATATTTAACAACTTTTCCTAGCCCTAAGAAATATGTGTCAAACAAAGAATATTCAAAATGTGCAAAAAGAACATAAAGGAGCCAGTCTAATAAAGACATTGCTGTATAATCAAAAGAGCCAAGAGGACACAACTGACCTTCAAATAGAAATTGCCAAGGCAAAATGATGTGTGTGTCCTGGTGAAGTACAGAAACACAGTAAAGGAATTTCAACAAATAGAATGGTCATGTCATTTTTACGACACAGCCTGTATAACGCATGCCCTGTGTATAAAATGCATGACTCTGCCTCCTTATTTACTTGACTTTTATTTTCTTGTTGTTTTGTTGTACGTGAGGGCAGTGCCTGCCCTCTTGTGTGGCAATAGAAAAGTAATTGAAATGAACTTAGGGAAAAAGAATAGCCCATTATTATACATTAGCATGTGTAGCAAGACTGATATGTACATACCTCATATTGACAGACACACAGCAATATTTTCCATTGGTATTGCAGTTGATGGCATTATGTCATTATGAACAGCTGATGTAATTAAATGGCAAGTGCTGAACATGTCATAATGAAAGGTATTATTTATCACACCGTGTATTTACAGTATAATCGTAAATCTCGAAAAACTACTCACTTCTAAATCTTTTGTAGTCATTTTTGTATTACGTTAGTATAAATACATGTTAATTTGGATTCATATGTTGTTTTTTTCTGACTTTATGTGAACGAAAAGACACACATTTGCCTGTTTTCCCATTGGAAATAATGATATTTTGAAATATCACTGTCCTGGTAACAAAAGCAAAGTCTGTGGGGAATAATAGTCATTTTCTATACTTTTGAGGCATAAGTAATTAGGAAATAACACTTACTACCCAGGAACAAAAAATGTGTTACATTGTATCATCTTCACCTCCATTACTCAGTGGCAACTTTTTCACATTTTCAGGCCTGTCTTAAATATTGCAGCTGTAGGTCTTCAACAGAGCGTTACTAATTGCACAGGAAATTGTAACACACTATAAATAAAAGCTTAAGTCTGATTGGAAGTCTGAATGTAACTGTTCCAAAAGCAGTCAGTGAGTCACCATTTGAAACTCAAGAAAGTTTACATTAACTGCAGTATGTTTTACTTTAATTATATCCACATTACTGTTAGTTCTGTGCAATGGACAATGACAATATTTAAGCCACAAATGTCATCAGACACACATACAGTATTTCTTACATCCTATAAACTAAACTAAACAATATTTCACTGTATGCACATATTTTACTGTACTAATTTTTACTATTACCGACTGTTGTCATCCTGGGGGGCAGTGGGGGGGTGTTATCAGCGATGGCACTGATGCAGAAGGAAGTGTGATCTGGATACACTGCAATCTTTAGAAGAGATTTTTTTTTTTCTCCTTGAGTAAATGTAGACAAATGTACTTCCTAGCTGATTTATCATCCATGATTAAATATTGCAAGAGCAATTTAGAGCCACTTGCCATGGTTTTTCCTTTAGTCCACATTAACATATAGATGTGTCTTTTTTATGTTGTTTTTTTTTTTTTTTTGTAGGCTGCCGACTAAGTTTGAACCACACATATATTTATTGTGTTGCTTGTATTTGTAATTGTTTTATTGTCTAACCGGTCCCCCTTGTAAATAAGGCCTTGTCTTAATTGGTAAATCTTCTGTATATATAAATCAATTTAAAGAGTTGGCAATATGTTTTAAAATATGGACAACGCTGAACACAGCAAAGATAACATAATCTGTTTCTTGTAAACTTTGCAGGGTGTTTTGTAACACTATTTTATAACACTTTAGCCACTAAAGTCACGGTAAAAAAATGTGTTCCCTTTGGAAGAAAATATTATTGAGAAAAAGTGGTCCTATAGGATGTAAATTAACGAGACACTCCTTGAATAGAGGGATTTTTTTCACTGTTCCAGTAGAAGCTGCCAGCTCAACAAAATTAAATATTCTGTCTTCTAAAGTCTAAAGTCAGCTGGTTTTAAATTCCTTTGATACAGGCTGTAAAATAAGCTTAAATGCTAATTACAGCTCCTTACATGGTATGTTTTGATATCCTTTTACGTTTACAATAGCTGACTCCTAAATTGTAACATTAAAGTAATCTTTAATAGCCTTAGGTTCCTGCTTGCTGATCAACCCAGATTTTAGGAATGTGACAATACATTAGTTTGCCTAATATCTGCATTGGTTTTTCTAACTCATAGCTAGCTAGTGGACACAGTGCACTTTTAAAATGCCCACTCTTTTGTTACAGTACGTGAAGCCTCTCACTGCCCTCTAGCAGTTACATGTTAGGTCGGCACCACTTGTATGGTGGCATTCTTGCTGGGCTGGCTACTTTACAAGTGGGTATTTGGGTCCAGGGGACCTTTGGATAATACTTGCGTGGCATTTCTTGATGAATCAAGCAATTTAGAAATCATAACTTTTGGAGCTACTAAGAGTTAGTTCTAGAGTCATGTGAAGTTGCAAAAAGAAGGACTGAAGCTTTTCCATTTTTGTTTTCGGATTAGTTTTTTATTAAAAAAATGATTTTGTCCAAGGGCTCTATTTCATGCCATTCTAAACATTGCTTGGATAGGCAGTCAAGTTCTCTACATGTATGCAGCCCTGAATTAGTCTAACAGCATCCAAATTCCTCAAGGAGCTTGGGAAAGCCCTATACCTCGTCACTTACTGATGATATTCTAAGAACTCAGCTGTCTGCTGGCCCAATCTCCAAACGAAAAAAAAATACGTCATTTGTCCATCATTGAAGGACTGAAAGACAAACATCTCATGTAAAAATCCTGCCTGTCTTCATTGTGCCCATCACATGTCCAAATTGCATCTGAGAAATGAAACTGCTCAGAATTATTTGAATAGTGTTTCTTTCTTTTGCTAAAGTGTTTTTTGTTAAATGGATTTCATTTGTCTGTTTCATAAACAATTGGTTCACTGGACCCATGCATTGTACTTAATTCATATGTTTTGATCGATAGCAGCTATAGGTTTAATAGCTACTGCAGTATTAAAGAAAAAGAAAAATACTGTAAAAATCTCAACATGGACAACATTGTGCTCTTGTATAAGAACATAAGAAAGTTTACAAACAAGAGGAGGTCATTCAGCCCATCTTGCTCGTTTGGTTGTTAGTAGCTTATTGATCCTAGAATCTCATCAAGCAGCTTCTTGAAGAATCCCAGGGTGTCAGCTTCAACAACATTACTGGGGAGCTGGTTCCAGCCCCTCACAATTCTCTGTGTAAAAAAGTGCTTCCTATTTTCTGTTCTGAATGCCTTTTTATCTAATCTCTATTTGTGACTTCCGGTCCTTGTTTCTCTTTTCAGGTCTAAAAAGTCCCTTGGGTCAACATTGTCAATACCTTTTATTGTCAATACATGTACACCAGGAATGGAAAAACTGTGGCATTTTCTTCATCAAATCCATTTCTACAGAGCTCCACAATAAAACCTTATAGAACACGAGCGTTTCAAATTTAAGCTAAAGTAAGATATTTTTCTCAAAGCCATTGTTTCGGGTTTAAAAACCAGCATTACATAATCAAAACAAAGCTATCTAGAGCATTACATGATTTATTAAGTGTGTAAGTATTATTACATCCTTTTTTTTAATCTTATGAAAAACTAATTTCAATAACTTCCAGTAAAGTAGAGATACAATCAAATTTAAAAAGTAATAACCTTCTTATCTGCGAAAACCAGATGATGTGTGCTCATGTTGTTATTAACACATAGTGCACAAAACATTTAAATAATTGTTTCTGACACCGTAGAAATACAGTATTCTTTACCCTGATATTGAAGAAATAAATATGCAAATTAGGACATTTTATAAAAGGTGTCATTGTTCTGATTTCATACAGAGCAGTTTTCATATATATAACACTGTGATTATATTAGTTGCTAATTATGAACTTCGATTAAATTTCACCTGTGAGCTTTTACACTATGCATTCTTAATTATTTAAATGAGTGTGGACATTGCTGCAGTATAGCCTGACTAATGATGTTGATGTAGTTTGCTTTTTTTTTTTTTCTGTATATGAGTTGAATTCTGAACAAGTGGTACTGTAGGAGGCCTGTTCCAAAATAGTAGGGTCCTATCATATAGTTTACAAACAACTGGAGCTGTTTTTACACGGATGATCATCATTAGAACTCTAAATCTATTATCACTAAATGTGATAATCAAAACCCAAAACTGGGACTTTACAATGTGTGCCCTTGCAACTGTCTTGTACCTCAATGGCTGCATTGACCAACAAGAGTCCATTCAGGAGTTTCTGGAATAGCAAGGTTTGCAGAAAACCAGTCCAGTTGCAAGCAAGGTCATGGCTGTTGAGCATGCAGACGTGTGCAATATACTGTGACCAGCAACAGATGTGTTACACTGGCCCGAATCACAGAAACCACTCTCAGTTCTGTGGGTCTTATTTATCAACCAGTGCAAAGGCAAAGGCACATTTTCTGAGAGGAATAAAAACATTGTAATGGTATCAAACTAGCTGTTGTAGTTAAACTGTTTTATATTTTATTGCTTTAATATATTGTATACATACATTGTGGTCTTGCTGCTAAATTGAGACCTATACTATACTCAGTTTTCTGATTACATGTATGTAGTTCCATTGCAATATACCCAGTGTCTTTATTGCAATACACATATTAATAATCTTAAATGGATTACATACATATACACACACATATATACAGTGCTTCCCCTTTATAAGGTGGGCCATTATACTGTGGAAAGGGTTATAAGGCGGTACAGTCATTGTTCCCATTTGCCCCATAATGCCATTTCACTAACACTAGTGTGTTATATATATATATATATATATATATATATATATATATATAGAGAGAGAGAGAGAGAGAGAGAGAGAGAGAGAGAGAGAGAGAGAGAGAGAGAGAGAGAGAGAGAGAGAGAGAGATTATTTTAATTTCCACGAACTATCAAGTTTTTTAATCATGAAAATTAGTACTGTGTATAAAGGATAGCTTCTATTAGCGAAATATTCTTTGGGAGACACCCATTGAAAACCTTAATTTTTGAACTCGTGAGTCTTAGTCAGTAGACGTTAACGCAGTTAATGACGTCATTCTCGAGTCAGAGAGTCGTCGGTCTAACGACAAACTATATCCCTTTACGACTGAAAATCCCATTAATCCAATTTTAGACAATTTTAATTTTGTTTTATTGAACATATATCAAAATAATGCTACAATAGAATGTTTATATATATATATAACAACTATATATATATATATATATATATATATATATATATATATATATATATATATATATATATATATATATATATATTTTTTCTTTTTTTTTTCACTTTTACATTTTGAGGAGGCTCCTCCTCTCTTGCCTCCTCTAAGGAGCATCCACTGGTGTCCAATGTATTACAAATTAGACTTTCTAGAAATGATGAAGATTGCTTCCCATTCAGTTCAGGTCTTTTTCTTTTCACTGCCTAATCCTTCATTGCAAAACAGCCTCCACGCCTAAAATGTGCTTCCTTTTTTCATTTACAATGGTTATCTGCCCACAAATATATGTTTTCACTTCTTTTTTGTTCCATATGAGGAAGTTCTGCTTGAGTGGCAGTTGTGGTCATCAGGGGTCCTAATGTGCTCTTCTTGTCTCATTTATTTAAAAGCAAACTGTAAAATCTCATAATACACAGGTTGTGGTGGATGACTATAACACAATTAAAGACTTGATTCACAAAGATTGGTCAAAATCTGCAAGGACCTTCAGCTTTTCTTTTGTTACGGAAACTGTAAATAGAGATTTGGGAGAAGCCCTTATTGGAAAGAGATGCTTCATTGAGCATGCTGTCAGAATTAACAAATAAAACAAAGAGCTGAGTGATCCTTGACCTGGCTTTCACTAGGCAATCTTGGTCTGTCTGTCACCATTTGCAATTATATAGCTGGCAGATGCATATTCTTGGTTATTCTGTGTGAAAATGGCTGAATAGACTGCAAGCTCCTGCAGAGGTGAGTGAGGTTTTTTTACCACTATCCGCATGAGTGAAATAGAAATATAGCACTTCATATATTATGCTGTTTATGTGGCATCATATAGAACAGTGCCGTTCAACCACTTATTTTTATTCCAAAATTAAATTAAAATGTTTTTCATAGCAGTGCATCCAATACGGAAAAGATATTCAACACTAGATCTTTCACCACTGTGAATAGTGTAACAGTTACCAGATTATCATGGGTGTGGATGTCATTTTCAGTGTTACCTCACCTTACCCAAGGAAAAAGCTAACTAAACATACTCTGAAAATGCTGTACAAATCTGTGATGATGACTATTGTATCACAACGTGTCTGATTTTCTCACGGAATGACTCTTAATAAATCATTTCCAGGTATGACTAAAAGAATAGAACCGACTGCCAGTGCAGTTCCTGATTGCACCATGCTCTTATGAAACATTACGTTCCTAACAGCATGTTCTTATAATAAAGGGTTACGGGTTACATGTCCAATGAAAGCTTTTTATTCTCTTATGACAATGAAATGTTTATCTCTGACTTGTAATTTACTGAGTAAAAATGTCAGTGTCAGCAGGAGAATAGTTTGCTAAATGTAACTTATTAAAATGTCGCTAAAAGGCTTGATTTTAAAAATGAATCAGCATTATCCAACTGTAGACATAATATTGGCAGCTCTGCCATGGAGCCAGAAAGGTCATTTATCAGATTACCTTCAATTGCATTAATTTGACGCAGAGATAACTGACATTTTGATAGACCTGAGAAAATAGATAGCCGTGCAGTTCTCTGTGCTAAAGGTTATAAATCACAGAATTAGTGTATGGTATGTGATCTCAGAAATGCATTAATGTTACAGTACCTTCCTTGAGGATACAATAGCATAAACTAGTGTTCTTTCTTAACCACTTTGCCAAATTTAGGGTACCGTATTATCGTTTAAAAATTAATGAATGTACAGTTTTACTGTCTCTCTCAGGGCTGGCATAAAGTTGCTTGACTTGGGCTATATCTATGCATGCTGTGGCTTATCTATCCGATACAGAGTGCTGGATGATAGTACTTGCACAGAACAACCCACAGGAAACGCAATGATACAAAAAAAATTGTACGAGCGGTTGTTACTGCAGACCATAATTTCATGCAGTTCACACGATTAATTAGAAACAGCCAAAAACAAAAGTCTTCTCCATTTCGTTCACCTTGGGTTCAAATCTGGCTTAGATCACAACTGAAATGATTGTTGGTGGTCTCAACTAGCAATGAACAGCTTTGTGTCCAGTCTCACAAAACTATTTACTTTAGTTAGTTTAACATTTGATAGTTTGTCCAAAATGAAATCAAACTGGTCAAACAAATTTGTAGGCAAAGTAAATCAAACCCATATAGTGCACACTGTATGGTCTGAAATGTAACATATGTTCTGTTTTAAAACATATTTAATTAAAGCCATCATGCCGTAGTATGAATTTGGAGCAAATGAAGATTGGAGCTCGCAGCAGGTGTTACTTCAGCCTTTTTAGGAAATACGTTAATTGATTGATTAGAGACCAATACAAGTTACAGATGCCAAATGTAACAATTTAAGAAAAGTTTGCTTATTTACTCTAACTTGATGGAAACTGTAAGTGGCACAAATCTGATGTTCCCAAGAAATGTGACTGTATTGAAAACTGACTGGCTATCAGCTACAGATGTGTGGAAAAAGCAGAAGAGATGTAAGTACCAATGTGTCCCATACAGGTTTAGGAAGAATGGCAGAAGGTTGTTACTTGACAGGCTGTAGGGAAATGTAATAAAGCAATTACAATGTGTCTTGCCTGCAGCAATTTACTGCAAAGCAAAGAAATTAATAATAATATCTATTTACCTAAATGAAGACTTTTTTCAGGACACATTTTCACCATTAATTTACATTTTTAAATAACCATGCGCAAATAATACCTGAGGGAAAATATCGCTTCTCACATAAATAGAAAAAAAAAACTGCCATTCAATGATTCAGGGTCAGGATTATCTTCAGTTCAGATAATAAAGACGTGGAGTTTGGCAATTTTGGATCAGATAATACAGACTCTGCAGTCTGATTGATTACATTTTCCTGTTGTTAAGCTACAATCTATATTTCTGATTATTATTTCTTACATTTTTTTTTTTATACAAAATAAATTTGGTTGATTGATTGATTGACTTCTTGATTCTTTATTGTGATTGTGTGCTGTGCTGTACATTTGAGTTTTAAGCATGCGTAATTGTAAACATAATCTATCTACCTAATGTTAGAAATACTTCCTCTACAATTATGCATAAAATTGGTGTTCTGTTCCAGTATTTTAAAGAGAAAAACAATAAAACAATAAATAAATAAATAAATAAATAAACAAACAGAAACTAGTAGTGTTTATACATTTCTTAGATGAAGATATGTAATTAGGATTTCTGTCATTGGTGTAAACAGAACTTATGTAAAGTGTCCAAGTTGCAACTGAAATCCTGTAATGTAGACTCTAAATAATGAACTGAATAAAAAAGAAATGACAGCTATAGCAAATTATTCAAATGAAATTGACTGTGAAAAAATTACTAGCTCTAATAATGCTAATTCATCATCCTTATTATGCTACATTGAAGTGATCACTGTCAGAGCAAAATAAAAATGTGTCAGGCAGCCTATTTGCTTATTTTAACATCTCAAGCATACAATTTTGCATTTATAATTAATGGAATGCACAGCTTTCTCACCAAAATGTCACAAGCAAGTTCGTTTGAAAAATTGATATTTTGTTACAAGTTGATATATGAAATGTTCATGATAAGTGGGTGCATATTGAATTACAGTTAACAGCATGAAAAATGCATATCAGATTATTGAGACCACATTTTCTCAGAAAAATCCAATAAGGCTTTAAATAATAACACCCCAGAAAAAGGCCATGGTAATGTGACCAAAATAGCAATATGACCAGAATGAATTTGTTCTTTTCACAAAGCACAAGCTCTCTTGTTGCTTTAAACTTACCTTATTAAAAGAAAAAGGATATAAAGCAATACAATTTTTCAATTCAACAAGTTTTTCTTCAGATAGAAATAAGTCATAACTCAAGTAAGTGGGGGCAGGCCATTTTCTTGCTAAATATCTGCTCCTAAATATATGCTAATAGTTTTATGAGTTTGTTGTCTCAAAGGTGTAGCACTAGCCAAAAACGTATTCATGTTCTAGTAATGACGAATGACTATGGATGGGGAATATATTGCACATTTAACACCAATCAAAGCCTTTGTTCACGAAATATCTTGATATTCCTGAATAGGTAAGTGTTCTCTTTAAAGAAAGCAGGGACAATATTTGAATAAGCAATCTGTTCCATATGTCTGGTGGTACTCCAAAATCAATTTACTACCAATGCATTATTACTGGGTGGGGTCTGTCCTTAAATTATACTATCAAAAATGAAATTCTAAAGAGGTGGCTGCAAAGACAGGATCGACATTCAAATAAGTGGGTGATTATCTATTGAGGATTACAAAGACATTTAGAAATCAAGATATTTGAGTGGCTCCCCAGTTTTATAAGTAACGTAAATTGGAAAATCCAAAAGGACACACATCTCAGTATTAGAGATATATATGTATTGAACACATGTCTCTAATCTGAGGCACCTGAAGTCTTTACTTCATTACCACAGAGCCAATTTCTTAATTCAAGATGGACTCTGCGGTTTTATGTTACTCTTAAATTGTATACTGTATGATGTAAAATGATCTGTATTCAACGCTATGACAGAATACATGCACTGTATGAATTATTTAGGCATTTAGCTAATTGACAGTGAGAATAGACATTGCATGCCCATTGTTCCTCCAGAAAAACCATAAACCACGTCATGAGCACGAAGTTCTGAGCAAGAAGGATGTAGTGTGGTGTATTGGTTTTCAGCTACAAAGAGGGGAGTTCAAGACCACATAAGTCAATCTCATAAAATACAAATTTCACTTAGGTCCAAGTTGCTAACTCACTTAATTATAAAAGACATCAGATCAATTAAGTGTCTTCAGAAAGAATGTTAAATTAAATATATCTTTGTGTGAAAGAGCCAAACAAATAAATTCATTTTGAAGTTGAGATTCAAAATTGGTTCAGAAATGGAGCACATTTTCAAAGCTAGAACAAAAGCCCCATTGTGTAAAATAGCTGTCCAAGAATCCCAGCCTAAGGGGCTGCTTTGTTATATTTACAAATTATTTGCTATAGCCTCTGTTCATGTCTTTGTACGTTTCTTGTTATTCACATACCAGTGGCAATTTTCATTTGTATCTTGGTTTTAATTATGTACACATGACTAGTTTAATTTGTTCTTTATGTTTTTTTTTCAGGTAGTTATTTGTACATTAAAAAATACATATTTCACCACCATTTATTAACAGCATCATACATGTATAATATAAGGTAACACTACTCATGCAAGCATCTCAGGGTGCCTGAAACTCTATGTACCTTCAATATATAGAGAATGGAGCAGGGCTAATAAGTCTTTGACATATTTCAAAATCTGAAATCTGATCTCTAGGGTACTTCAATCTCAAAGACTTGAGGCATCAGGAGGAAAATGTTTCAAATCCTGGCGGCAAAATAATAAATAAATGCCCAAACCAAACAGGCCTGCAAGCAAAAGGGCAACTAATTAGACTGAGTAAAAGAGTACAATGGGGAAGGGGGCATTTGTTGCCCATTTTAACTTGGTCCCTAAATATATTTGTGTTTTAGAATAAATAATCATCCGCTTTTTCTGAAATTCACTTAATGGATGGGGTACATGGTGTATAATCTTAAAGGGTTACAGAACACCACATAGTCTTTAGGAGGAATTCATTATTTTACCTTCATAAGACAAAACCCTATTTTTCCTGGCGTACCCTCAGTGAAGATTGAGAAATATTTCTGGTTTTATTCCCCGGTTGATTTTTGGGTAACACTTAAGCAACAGAACCCAAAGAAGAAGGTGTTATCATATGAGCCAGAGGGTTCTATTGAGTTTAGAAAATGGGTATGTTAAAAAAAAAAACATGTATACCGTTTAGTATTTTTCGTGATTTTATGCAGCATTAGTTTTTGTAGCTAATGCTTTCCTCATTATTCCGCGAGTAATGCAGTTTGCTCAGAATTCCAGCAGTGGAAGCTTTGTGGATAGTTCCAATTGCCAAATAATACCTCAATACTAAAAAAAAACCTTCTACTTACATGGAGCGGTTCTGCAGTCCAGGTCCCTGGTATAGAAAAGCGAACATGGTTTATTAACTGTTTGTAAAACATACAAAAATAATAACAGTACAGCTAACTTTTTTCAGGATTTCTGTGCACGTTTGTGCGTTTGTGTAAGTTTTAGTATTTAAGTTAGCATTAGGTCCTAAAATGTGTTAGCGAAATAAATAAAAACAAGTTTTAGTAATTAAACATATCTAGTGGTCTTTGTTAATGCTGATCGTCCTGTTTGTTAGTAACATGTTTACAGTTTAATACAGATTATTTAGCCTGTGTTGTCACTGTGATATGCTGAAGTAAAGTTGTTAAAGTAATCTGACTGCATTCAGTTGTTTGATTTCTTTAACTCTTCGTTCAAACAGGAGACTAATTGTTATTGTGGTTACCGTATTGCTGCTGAAAGCAAATACTATTCTCAATTTTTGCTTACAATTTTGTCTTTATTTACTGTACTAAATTGAAATAGATAGATAGGACAGGGAGGATGCATAATTACTCTATACTGACAGACAACATTCAGAGGGCGTGTAAGAACGAAGATGTTCTTTCAACAAGGAGAATATTGAAGCCCTCGTATTGACCAATCAGGTTCAAGGAAATCTTCGATCTATTTTCTAATTTACACCACATCTCTATTTGTTGTGTATTTACATAGTAGTTACTTAGTAAATACATGTATACTTACACATAATAATAATGTACTTAAAGTATAAATCTTTTTGTATGATATCTCTAAGTACACAATCGTATCAGAAAAGGGTCATTGTTAGGATTAGGGTTAGGTTCAGGATTAGGGTTATATCATGCATTAAGTACATTGTTACTATACATACTAACATTGAAATTATGTGTAAGTACACAAGCATTTATGAAGTAAATACTATCCTCATGTTCTCTGAAACTTACACAATTAAAGATTTCATAGAGT
Source organism: Polyodon spathula (assembly GCF_017654505.1). Classification (NCBI taxonomy): domain Eukaryota; kingdom Metazoa; phylum Chordata; class Actinopteri; order Acipenseriformes; family Polyodontidae; genus Polyodon; species Polyodon spathula. Next base: position 40,529,599 of record NC_054543.1, on the reverse strand, counting down.
GATGCAACAGTAGTTTAGGTCAAGATATATATTAATTATGTTCTTAAAATAACCCAACCTAGTGCTGTTTATTTATTTATGTATTTATTTAAGGAATTTATCAAAAAATAGGATTTAGTAATAATGTAACGGGGATTCTCGAGAGCGGCTGGTAAGATGGGTGGGGCCAGCGCACTGACACTGACTGCAGGTCAGGGGCCTGGTCAGCACACTGGAGAACTCAAGCTGTACTTTTCCATCCAGTGAGGTTACCCATGGTCAGGCTGGGGGCCGGCCCCAGACTGAGGCACCTGGGCTGGGGGATTTCCATACAGCTGTCATTCTAGAACATTCCAGCAGGGTGAGGTGTCCGTTCTGGATTGGCTGAAACGGGCACCGCCTCCCTCCAGCTCTCCTATAAAAGGAGCTGAGGACTGGATCCCGGGGTCAGACTGAGAGAAGGAGAACAGAGTGAAGAGAGAAAGAGCTAGAGAAAGAGCTATAGAGAGAAAGATCTAAAGAGAGAAAGAGCTAAAGAGAAGAGAAAGCCAACTTGTAGGTATGTGAGCTGTGGCTGACAGCAGCTTTGTAAAAGCGACTATTAAGGCAAAAAAAAAAAAAAAGTTTAGGCTTGAAACTTTGTCTTGCATCCTTCTTGACATCGCCACAATACGATTGTTATTTTGTGCATGTTTTATGGTTAAGGTAACCTTGCTATAATGTTCTCAGTTCAATTTGTAAATAAAAAAAAACAGCAGGGTGATAAAGAGTTTAATCAGTAACAACTAGAGGTCTGATAAAAAAAATGGCAATACAGATTCATTTTTCACATGTGAAAATTGATTTTCCCCAACATTTATGCCTGTCGCTTGTTCAGCCTTCTATCTATCAATGCCAGAGGTCTCCGTTTTGACATTAGGTGTAATTACAGTGAGATTCTGTGTTTGATAACTCCCTAGGCCCTGGCTATTGCTGAATTAGCTTGCAGTAAGCAGGGGTTACATTCCATTATCAGCTTTACTAAAATAATCAGATGAGTGCCAAGAAGATGACAGGGCTGTAAATGATGGGTTCCTTTTATATGGATCGAGGCAATGACATTCAACTGAAAATGTATACAACATGATACAACATTAAAACTGTAAGAAACTAACACAAAAAATGGTAACAGAGGTTCAATAGTAACATTTCCCAGATGTGTCATATTTAAAAGATTTGTAACCAGTATTTCTTTAAAGTAAGTAATATAAAATGTTGAAACTCGGTGAACACCTTACTCATGTCGTACAGCAATTATGGTCAGAGTTATTATTGCCATCAACACAGCCACATCAAGGCATAAGTATAATGATTATATGTCTCAATTTAAAAAAAAAAAAAAAAAAAAAAAAACTCTCAATGCTCATCATTAAACAATCATCCTAGCACTGCTGAACCTTGTGTCTAAATATGCTGAATTGTTTTCTTAAAAACATGAGTATCTGCACTTTTTGTGCTATTATTCGTGTCTAGTATCTAGCTGAGACGTAGTCTACATGGACTCATAGTGGTAGGGTAATACTTAAAGGCCAGAAAGTTATTTCCCTCTAGCTATAGTATTGCCTCAAGCACATCTTGTAACTGCATGTATACCCATCTCATATTAAGGTGTAGACATCTTAGAATACAAAAGGCCCTGTTTTGATGAAACGTCAAACGCAAACAGAAGGGCAAAGTGCAGTCCCCTTTAATGTTGTCGTTTTGAAGTGAGATTGAACTAAGCTCTGGTAGAATTCAGTTAAAGCTGCCCAATGAAGAAAAAGTGGGAGTCAGAAGCTTCTAACAAATCAGGAGTGACTGACATTCCTTTTAAGAAAACAATAGCCCCAGTGATTGCCTTTACTGTGATCCTGATCAAGAAAAAGCTGCTCTTCATTGCCATAGCACAATTTACATTCTTTAAATCATTTTTGTACAGGTGACTGCAGTGCTTCACTGTATTCATAAACATGTAATTCCTAATACATACTTCCAGCCTTTGCAACATGGCTTCACTACTTAGTGCTGCTGTGATTTGTATGAAACACTTTGTTCCTGTTTGTTTTTTTTTAACCAAATCAGGGTCAAACATCTTGCTTTAGCTTTAGAGTGTTATCAAAATTGGGCCCAAAGACTAAGAAGGATTTTTCACAGTAATATTCACATTTAAGGCATTATTTGAGTACTTTATACTGAGGCATCAGAGGGAGATAAACAATAGTTTACAACTGAAGTTAGTATAAAAATCTCAATTCCAGTTTTTCCATGTGTTCCCTGGTGGTGGAACTGGTAAATCACAGCTACAGAAAATCAAACACCATATTAATGACAAACACCTGTGAACATGAACAAAATAAAGCTACTGAAAAAGATACCTGCCACTGTTCAATATTTATCAGGAACAGCTTAACATTCATTGCCACTATCCATTAGATAATGATGTCAGAGAGTACAGCACACCCGTGGGTGCATTGCACAGCAAGGCTTTATGAATACATGCACTGTACTGGTCATGGTGTTTCTGACTTCAGGTTTAAACTGATAAACACAGATAAAACACCCCCAAAACAACAAAAAAAGTATTTGTTGTATCCTATAAATTCAAAAAAGAACAATGGAGACCACCACTTGTTTTTTCTGTTCATTTAGTATGTTCATGGTTCAGTTTATTGTATTTTGCAGTAAAGTACAACATTGCACATCAAAACTCCAGAACAGGTGTTTTGTAAGAAACTAAATATTCCTAAAATGAGCGTGGTATAAAGTATCCCCAAATGTGGTACCTAGAAATTGCTAGTCATGCGTTCTAAAAAGGTCTTAGTTGTACTACCTCCGGTGGACAGTCTCATAGCATGTCTTTCCCTGGACTCCCACTCCCCTGCAATGTTTTTTGTTTTCTGTGTGATAGTACAGCAGCTATCTATCTTTAAACATATCACTCCATTTCAGGTGTAAAAATAAACCAAAGCTACTATCAAGCTAAATGCAGAGGTGGAACCAAAACATAGTTGCTTGTGACATTCCAGGTATTACTATGAGTTGAATTAGTCATATTGTGTCTTAACTATCACAATGACTCTCTGCTGTAATAAGTGGAGTTATCTTTCCCAGGTCTACAATGTTAAATGCTTTGCTAAAGACAAGGAACTTAGTGGGTCTCATTGGATTTTTTACAACTGTTAAGAGTATTGCTTACCTTGATTGTTCTTACACACAAGTTTCTGGGTGCGAGTTCCGTGGCCACATGTTCCTTTATTAGGAACACAGATTGGCTCCTCAGTCACGTGCCACTCAAAGCAAGTTGGTTCTTCACATGGCATAGTTTCCACAAGATGGGGGCAATTGTCGACGGTGCCAGTAGGCTCTCGGATCACTTGACGTCTTCGTAGTCTAAAACCTAAGAAAAGTTAAAAAGCGAAAACAACTTTAACCACCAATGGGACTGTTCTATCTTTGTTCTAATATGTGCTTCCCTGTTAACTGTACACTGTGTTGAGTATCTTAAAGTGCCTTGGGGATATCTGGAGTAACGTGGCTTATCTGATGGCAAAATAATAACAGTGGCCGATCCTGTGACATTTACAACATGTTATAGAATGGAACTGTGGCACTAGGTTTGTATGGTCGGATAATTACCAAAATAAATGATCTGTCCTTGCACCCATGATCCATTTCTGGCCTATATTAACATCACATCAACTAAGCCTAGCGGATCTTATTGGCAGCTATCCTATTGAGAATTAATCTGTTATCTATCCAACACCAATTTCTATAAAACCACACAACATTAATATAAATAAGAGCTCTAATTACAACAATGCTCTATTTATTGATTAACAGGCTTACATTAGATCATACTCACAGATTGTAGTTTCTAATAGTTTTTCTTGGTGCTATAAATGGGGTACTATAATATTTCTCAGAAATGGTTATTAATGTAGTCACACATATTGCTATATTTGGTTCCATCCCTGCAGTGTTTAATAAGCTACAATCCAGCTTGACACAGTTTACATGTATAGTTGTAATTGCATTGCTTGAAAATTGCAACCACATCACTGCCATACTATAACCCTAGTAACGTAAGAACCACCAAACCAAACTTACCAATACATTTTTTTTTTAACAAAGCCAGCTTTGCTCTGGAGCAAACTCTTTAACAAAGAATTAGGTTTTAGTGTTCTGGTTAAGACCCATGAAACTTTGTCAAAAAACAAAACAATAAAAAAAAGCTTCTGTTAAGGAAGAACATTTAAATTTTGCCAAAATATCTTTGTTAAAAAACATTTCAGTGAAAAGATGTACAATGCATCCCATAAGAGGTTAATAATTTAGAAGTCCTTCACCACAGAAGGTTAAATCAGCTGAAAAGGAATGATTTTATCTTTGGTTCACTTTACACACCTTGTTCCATATCGGTTTCAGCTCACTACATCTGTCTTACATACATTTAAATAATGTGATTCAAACTCCTTTTGAAGGTTACTGTATTAAACGTATGTCTTAATTTCCCTTATTTCTGAGCACTGTGGTGCATCATGAACTTGTTTCAATAAGTCACTGTATTGTAACTACAGTTCATAGAGGGACACATACTATTATTTAGAACAAACCATATGATAGAATATATATATATATATATATATATATATATATATATATATATATATATATAATATAGATAAATATATATATATATCATTTAGAGCGTCAAATTATTTTACCCCTGTTTTTTCCCCAATTTAAAAGGTACAATTATGTTCCCTCACTGTAGCAATTCTCCACACAGCTCAAGTGAAATGGAGGTTCAGTAGGCGTCCTTCAATCCCACTACCAAGCCACTTTCCTCTTTTACACCCAGGAACTCGAGTTTATATTATCAAGCTACCGGACTATGGAGGACAAAGACCAACCCTGCAAGTGTCCGTCTGAGCTCACCAGGAGTCTGGCCAGTAGAGTCTGCTGTAGCTTGATGAGTAGAAACAGTCCCTGTTGTTTCTTCCTCCCTAACCCAAACTCCCTCCAAAATCCCCAGAGAAGCCCAGTGGCTTCACACAGCTAGGACAGAACCCAGACTGTATGACTCTCTCTGCACACATTGCAGCTGTGCTTTTACCAGGTGAACCACTGAGGGACCCCCAGTCAATATACATTTTTAGTACCTTTCCTCCCTTGTGGATCCTTGCAGTTTTCATATATGCATGATCCCCAAGAAGACCAGGCAGAGACTAAGCACTCTTCCGGGCAGGGTGTGGAGCACAACTGAGCTACCAAAGGCATTGGTCCAGGACATAGCCTCCCATTAGTAGGTCTAGATACTGAAAAAGACAACAGTAAGAAAAGAAAAATAGCAAGTATGTAATAACTGACTGCATAAGATTTTCTATTCTGAAAACCACTCTTGAGAATTAAATGATACTGCTTTGGTTGTTTGGGGGTTTCTTCCATTGACATATTTGAGGTATTGCCTCAGAAAAGCCATATCAATCTTTTTCACACATCAGTAGCAATACAAAGGGTGCATCAATAAGATGATGTGATTGATATCCTTGGAGATGTTCACAGTGAGTAAAATACAGGATGGTTCATAGCTATGCCAGGAAAATGTGTCCCACAGAGCATTAAAACTTTATCATTTCAATAGTAGACCGTGGGCACAAATGGTATGGCTGACGATCTGCATCACCGAGGGTTCTGTTTAGAATTTAGTGCTCACAGTGAATGCAGTGCCAGGAAAGCACTCCGTTTGACAAAAGCAAAAGTAGATTTTTCAAGTGTATCCAATTTTGCAATCATGTGTTATGTAACCCCTGAAGTGACCACATGCACCACAAGCAAGCAGGGATCTGAATCTGTAATGAGGAAACAAAGTGAAAGGACAAAATGCTGAATATTCTTTGTGCTTTCTGCTGCCTTGATTGTAGTACATAGAAAGCTTCCAAATGTAAATGGGTGTGCATAATTTTCCATTCAAATGTAAAATGATTCATTTCAAGAGTGTCCAGATCTTTGTACGCATAGCTTCTAATCATGAAGCTCAACATCTGATTGTAGATATTTAGAACTTCCCCATCCTGTAAACAATACTGTTTTTGTATTTAAAGCACTAAAGCTAGCTTTTTTGTAACTGAAGGTTATATTGCTTGTTAATTGTTTGTTTTCTAATTAAGTAATGTGTTTGTCGTGTGTATCTGTTACAATGCGTTATACCCAAATCAATCTTCATTAGCTGCAAGCTTAGCAGGTCATGACTAAAGCAAACACATGTGTTGATTCCAATTGATCCCCTCTCCGAACAACACTGATCAAAAAGTGTCGCCCTTGTTATTATCGTGGATTGGCATTCAGACATTTGAAACCTTTCTAGATAGGCTAAGGTCCAAGTTGTATGATCTCAATAGCAATGACAGAGATGGAGTAGGAACATGATAAGTCACTGAGACAGATACATTAAATTATACAAAATGGAAATTAGCACAGTAAGCATACTAATGAGGGTATATTTGGGAGCCCTTGTGTTGTTTTGTTTTGTTTAGTTGTTTGTTTGTATTTTGTTTGACTAAGAAACATGACAAACAACCTCAGAAATACAAATACCATAAGCAATGTCCTGGTAGCAGAGTGAAGTGATGTCACAGTACTGGTTTAAATAGTAACTCAGTCTAAATGATATAAAAACACACCAAAATGTGGAATATAATGATTTATTCTGAAACAAGAATTTCCTAGGAAAGATGTGTTTTTTACTTTCAAAAACAGTGTGAGTGAACAACAGTCCACTGAATGTTTTAATATGAAATGCCAGGTACATTTAAAATCACTCCTCAAAGTATTATAACAATACAAAACAGGTTGCTGAATACAAACTTGTTTAACACCACTTGTGGGCACTTGTGGTAAAGGCACTCTAGGCTACTCTACCCTACCAGCTTGTATCATACAATACCTATGCTTTATTTTATAGCTATTGAGTTGTTTCATACCATGAATTTTAAAGAACCTTCCAGATCACTGACTAACTTAACCTCCCTTGAACGCCAAATGGAGTATAATGCTAAGATAGCTTCAGTTCACTGAGCATCACTGAACTTTTAGACTGATCTTTCAATTAAATCAGAACAGTCTTCAATATCACCAATGTACACGTAGTTCACATCACAGCACATCCTGTCGCTTTGAATTTAGCACAACCAGCAGGGGCTCTGAAAGATCTCCACTTAAAATTGTTTAATTTCACTTCATGCTGCCCTTTATATCTTCACTGACACTGCTACAAATATAGGATGACAAATATTGTTTTCCCTGTCAGCATATGTATCATAGAAAGGACCATAGGGTCTCTTTTTAATTGTCTGATATGACAGTATAGGAAGTATTACAGTCCATTCTTCCAGTGTACTCAAACCCCTATAGAGCATTGTGTATTACTTACTGTTGTGTCTTTGGCAATCTGTTATTGCAGTTACTGGCTTCAGTGAGGTTGACAACACTGGAAGATATGTAGGCTAATGAGTAACAGACATATCATACAAATTACACAACAACCCATATTATTGAAGTTGTTTTCTTATTAGTTTTGTAACAAGAATGGTGTAAAATGGTATTGGCACAACTGAGTAAACAGTCTTCATTAATAATATAAAGGCCAATGTTCTAAAACACTTTAGTTTTCAATCCAAGTCCCATATTCCATGAATATTATATGGTCTTACCTTCTTTACCTTTGCGTGAAATTGTATCATCTGGGCTCTGCACACAGTATGCTTCCCTCATCTGTATCCCTCCTCCACATAGCACAGAATGGTTGTTCTGACGACAGTCTTGTTGGCTGAGAAGGGGAGTAACCTGGCATTCACCCCACTCAGTGGTCTTCCACACATACCTGACAAAATATCAGTATAATTACAGACAGGCTCCAACAAAATATTTCAGTTTATGGTCCAATAGTGTTTATAGTTTAGTCTTTTTTTGTAGTTAAAAAAATAAAGAAACACATAAATACACACAATGATGTACTACATATTTACTACACTAGGTGCCAAAAGCCTTCATCCTTAATTGTAAACTGATCATATTCATAATTTACTTTTCAAAATACAGAAACAAACTAAAAAATGTATTAGTGTTTTGTATCCATTATTACGTATCAATTATAATAATTAATATTATTGGTACTAGTGGTAGTAGTCCTATTCAGACACCATTAAGTGTGTTTAGCACCCTCTAAACAAAATTCATGTGCTAACAAGGATGGTGACTAATTAATTTAACAAAAAGACTGGTTTTCAAACTGTAAATTAAATAGTTACTTGCGACAGTGCACCAAAAGAAACCATGCAGAGCACACTGGTCAACAAAAGCTGTCATGTCGCTAGTGGACTCCACATTGGAGTGCTCTAAAGAAACCCGGGAACGAACTAGGGCCCTGAACATGGCTTTACAGTCAAAGAGACCCTCCTCAGTGAACTTGCGCTTCCTGGTCTTGTAAATGGAAAGTCTACCAAGAGCCAGGAGCAGATTCAACAGGTGGTCTCTTGCTTTGGTGGAGCCACGAACAGGGTGCCCAAAAATGAGGAGGGTGGGAGAAAAATGCCATCTTTCCCTGCTTTCAGTCAGGGTCTGTGCCGATTTAAGTTCTGTTAGTAGTGATAGAAAGTTAACTTCATTAACACTGAATTTTGGCTCCATTTGTCTCACGGCTCCAGCAACCTACTTGGTAATTGTTTTTCTGTCTGTTAGATCACATCATCTCAAAAAACAAATGAAGTACAAATAGCACACACCTGACAGAAGATGATTTACATGAGCCATTATCATGTCGCATGTATCCAAGTTAAATGCTTCTTTATGTATATGTATTTGAAAGTACCTGGGGCATTGTGGCAGTAGATCCCCACCAATATTACAAGCTTCCTTCTCCTCCAGAGCAGGGCAGTCTTCTCTGCCTCCAGCTGGGATCTGCTTTAAACTCCGGGTCCTGGTTCTGTACCCTGGAGACAAATCCATTGACCGACAAGTCTTGGAACAGGGGCTCCATGGAGACCAGTCTGAGGTTTCACAGTCCCTGGGCAGGATACAGGACTCAAAGGTCACAGGGGCGCTGTCTTGAGTGCAAAGACTAAAACAAAACAAAAGCAGACATTTAAAACATGATTAAAGCACTGTATAGCCAATGTCTACATTACTACATCTAAACTAAAAGTGAAGCCTAAAAGGCAATGTTAAATTATGTTTTTTTTTTTTTTGTCATAAATGCTTTCTGTTTGGTCCAATGCTGATTTTTCCCTTAGTTTTTTTGGCCTAGTTGTAGTCCCATTGCCAGATTACCTGCACCTCCCCTTTGCCAGGTTACTCAGCATTACTCAGTTAGATCTACCTTAGATACAGACCTCCTTTTAAGAAATTTACATTTATTCTGCTGCCTTGTTCATTTTGAATGCCAGTAACTATATTATATAAATATCAAATGCATTCAATTTGATCTTTAGTATGCACATTCATCTGCATATAAACTTGGCTTATCCTGCAATTACTTCCCCTACTTAGGGTACACAAACTATTGCACCACATACTATTGCCACAATAAAGAGTGCACTGTGCTCATATAATTAGGATGATTTAAATTGTATAAAACAATCTATTGTCTGTGATGTCCATTGGTTCATTCATCATCCTGCGATCCACCTCTGGTAAAATTACTTTCCACCGCAGTCAATTATATATTCATAGTACTTGCTTTGTCATGTCTTCATAATAAATAATTTAGTAAGTTAATTGATTCAAATTATAACATGATCAATTGATTGTCCGACTGATTAAAAATGTTCACTTGTATTTTATACAGATTTTAGCACTCTCTAATTGAAGTAACAATGAGGCTTCATAATGTTCCCTTTGGAATGGCTTTAGATCTAATTTGAAGTCAACCATTTTCAAAGAAGACATTAAGTTATTTAAAACCAAAATCTGGGTGATATCAGTCTACAACAGATTCTAAATCTATTTTTGCTCATTGTGTATTAGGTTACCGATTTAAAAAAAAAATACATGCATACTTTTGTTTATCTTTTAATTATTTTAATTTAAAATAATATGAGTGTATGTCTGTGTCTATACAATGCAAATTAGCAGTGAAAAGTTCTATTGCAGTTTGATAAGCGATTCTCCAGATATATGCAATAATGTATGACGTAGAGGTGGATGGATGATTTTGCAGATGCCATATATGCCCAGATTAAAATACTGAGTACAAAAATAATATTTTAAAATCGAGTTTTGGAACAAGTACTGTATTTCATTCTCCAAACCACATTCATTTCCATTCATTATCTAACAGCTAATCTGCTTTTGGTTTGCCTAGAAAGCTTATGCTTTATAGACTGGTGATGCTACTGTAATAAAAAAGGGGGAGAGGGGTTGTCCCTTTTCAAATAGGAATACATGTTAGACATAACATACTGAGCACATTAACTGTCATTGTATGATCTTCAGTCCTGGCAGTTATTAAAGAAACTGAATAAACCATTACTCAAGAGGGGAAACTCCTGAGCTTTATCTAAATTAATCGCCACATTACTTGCAATCTCTAATAATGATATTAAATATATACTGTACATGCATATGATAATGAAATGACATGGAGACAAGACTCGCGGCTTGAAATGAAAACCTCAAATGTAATCCAGGAGGGGCGAAAGGTTCACACCTTCGTTTACATTAGGTCCTCCCCGCTGTCCAAGTGTGTCATGGAGCCAAAATGTATTACTGTCGTAGAACGGAAGTGTGTCCCCCAGGTGAAATCTATCCCTGGCTCAAGTGGGTGGGACTATTAGTGTCCGTCCCTGGGACGACTAATTAGTTCCCTGAGGACCCTAGAGGACATCGTTCTCTTCTCTCCTCCCCGAATCGAGGATCTATGATATAAATAGAGAGAGGAGGGAATTAGATAATATATATAGTTAATCTAATCACTATAATACGTTTTATATATATATATATAGATATATATATCATTGTCACAAGCAGTAATCATAACTTCTCACTGTTTGACTTACAAATCCAAAGTAACAGATAACTTTTACAATGCACTACATAATGCTACCTCTGTAATATCAGTAAAACTGAAAATATCTCTCATTAACTACACAAAGGTAGTGTGATCACTATCATTGTAAATGAAGATGGAAAATGGTCCTAAATCTGCCCAGAATTTGCTCAGCCTGAATAGACAATAGAGCTTTTATATGCACAGTATAGTGTGGTTAATACATTTACAATTTTTAAAGCGTATAATTGAAAATTACAAATTTATATCAATGCAGAATAACAAAAAAGCATAATGCTAATGTAGTCGAGAGAGCATGTTAAAATACGTCTCTTAGAAAAAGCAATGTTCTTATAAGTCTCTGGACAATAGACCTCAGTTTAATTGAGGTTAAATATGCAGCATGCTGGAAAACTTCAGCAGTGCAGTCTTTATAAGGGGGAAGTGGGGAGGAGGGCAATTATAAAGCAGAGCTACACTCTGAAATCTCAGAATTGCTTGAAATAAATTACATGCTAATTCCAACCATATCTTTTCATAAACATTGATGTCTCTGTAGAATGGTATGAAACTATTCAATGCTACCAAACCCTCCGCTGTATTAAACACACGACTTCTTACTAATATTATTATGTGGATAGCATAAAAGATGATTGAATCAGATTTAGCAGACCAGGAAAATAGGATGTTATCAAAAATGTAGCCTGACCGCTTGAAAACCTCTTGTTTTTAAAAAAAGATACAAAACACCATGATACTTATGCAATGGCTGTGGTTTCTTTAGGATAAAAAGTCACAGTGTTTCCATTAAGTGCTTATCATTAAGTATATATAAAATTGGAGCACATAAAAGTTTAAGTATCATATACATTTTGTAACTAATTTTATCTTCCCCAGAATCACCAATACATAATACATGATGGTGTCTGTACAATGGAAAGATGTCTGTACAACATGGGGTGTAGACTCGAATTTCATAATAGATTCCCTCCCACAGTCAAAATTGGAGGGAGGACCCCTGTGGATCACCTGATCTAGCATCTCCGCTTGGAGTGCAGGGGGAGTCATGCAAGCACAGAATCCTGGTCCTGCCAACAGGCCCATCAGGAGGGCTACACTTGCTTTTGTGCGCCTGTTGATTAGAGTGAATCAATAGCTCAGCCAATGATCTATCAGAAAGGAACCATAAAAACAGAAGGTCAAGATCATTTAGACTCTGATACCTTCAAGCTTGAGTGAAAAAGTATGTCAATTTCAAATTTCAAAACAATTGGGTGAATCCTTTTTAAGGTCATTATAAGGAAGCGTGATGTAATTTTGGCAATATGTTTTCTTGAATTATGTGTAATGTCCATAAGATAAACACATCTTTACTGTAATTTTTTCAAATGTTTTGTACAAATGACAAAAGAAAATCGTACCTTAGCATTGCATTCTGTCCATCATTTCTTGTACACCTAACCTGTCGAGTTTGGTAGCCAATCTCTACGTCCCATGACTTTGAATGGTGAGAACGACGATGATGGTGGTGATTCAGGACTTGCGGCTTAACATTATTCTTCTCTGCAGATTCAGTGCTAAAATCCAGCATTGTTCTTCCACTTAGTCGAATCTCTTTCTGATGGGGTAGCCTACACTCACTCCAAGGCCCAACTTTAAGGCTGTATTTGTACTCATCCTCCCCAACAGAACAAGAAACATGATGATTACAAGTCCTGGTTTCTGTCAGGTTTGGACAGTTTGAACCCCCATACATTGGAGGGGCCAGAACTGCCCGTGTCCTGTGCTGTAATCCTGTCCCACAGCTCTTGCTGCAAGCAGACCATGGTAAGAATTCTGACACCACACATTCATGGGGACAAGGAATGAGACAGGCTTGCTCGATGGTGGGTCTTGGTGTAAAAAACTCACAGATATCGTCTGTCACCACTGTTCTGTTGGTCTTTCGAATGCAAAGAGCCTTCCTTTGCTGTATTCCATGCTGCGCAGTCACACATTTTGAAGTCCTTAGTTTTTGGTCATTGGAAGAATAAGGAACCAGAATGCATGACCCCCACTCGGACACTTCCCACTCAAAGAGTTCCTGGTGCCATTCACACACTTTGAAGCACTGCCTCTGGCTTTCAGGCTTGCCAATGTGCTTGCAGTTGGAATGATGTGTTGTCCAGCCCTCTGAATGGATACACCACACAGTTCTCGTCTGAACCCCTCCTGGTCCACAGTCTTCACCCATACATCTACCCCACTGACCTGTGAATTGAAAAAGAAAAAATATATCCTTTAGCCACGCCATTACTCTTAGGGTATACAACATATTGAAATGATCCTTTCTTTAGGTAATAATACATTTTGTTGTGGATGAATCATTCAAACGTTATATTTAATGAAAACCAATTTGTATTATAATAGGAATCAAAGTCCAAAATCATTAGTTATTTTCAGCGTTCAAAACGGTACTATTTCATTACATTGCCAAAACCCAACTCACTCATTGTTATACCTGATCAAGATATATTTAATGCTGTCTTACTTGATAAGTCTCATTTCATATCAGACTGTTGGTTCAAGAATTATCATTAAGCTGCACAACTTCACAAATATATTTTGAGGCTGTATATTGTAAAGACTGTATAATGTCAAAATGTTGGGATAAATCACCCAACTGGATCGACAATGCCTGACATTAAGCAACAGGAAAAAACTGATCAGACATCCTCACAACTCACCCTTGTAAAGGTTTAAACAGATATTACAACAGAAAAAGAATAGAACTTAAATGTTGGTTCAACTAAATCTCTGAATTACTATAATCTGCTTCACAAAAGAAAACAAAATATTAAAATGAAGTTGAAATACAAACAGAAAGCATTTTTACATTTAAAATGAATACATTTTAAAGGGTTGGTGTTTTGTTTGTGTTTACAGTAATTAAGGATTTAATCTACCATATGTTTTTGTTTTTATTTTGTTGTGCAATAACTATATTGTCAATTATAAGCAGGCTCATCATAATAAGGATTCCACAGTATTTGATGTTTGGTCCTTGCCTTAACATATTTCAACAACAAAATGAGGACACGGTTAATTTTGAAAATCTCTGGTTACATGATTTATAAGTAGCTTTTAACAACAGAAACAGTCCAATGTATGGTCAGCAAGAAGCATATCCTGAACAGAGTGATAGGACTGGGCAGGGATGTCCTTTCCACAGAGACTGTTTCAAAATTAAAAGCATGCTTGTCACACTGGATTATAAAACTTCTTGAATAAGGTCAGAGAGTGTCAGAGAAACAAGTGAGTGTCGCTTCCCAGTGGTACGCATGGGTAGGAGTTAGTCAAAGGATAAAAATAGGATAATTGCTGTAAAGTAGTGAGCTCCCTTAGTGAGGTCAGTGGAAGGACAATTCCATTATATCTGAGTACTAGCCTTTTCACTCTTCACATATGATGGAACTCAAAAGCCACAACTTTTACTAGCCACTTTAAAAGGTATTCCACAAATGATCAAAGAGTCCCAATTCACAATGGCCTGCTGTTTTATTTTTAATTTTTGTTTTTTTTTCATACTGTTGTAGTATGGTGATTTGAGCTCCATCTATTTAATAAATAAATAAGCCAGCCAGCCAAAACTTGTACACAGCTGTGACTGAGCCAATAAACCGAGAGATTCGTGAATTTCCTTTTGATGCCTTTGAATCTTCATTACTTCTACAAAATCTCCGGGTCGGGTTAAAAAACAGGGACACTTTAAGCAGACAACGCATAGTATTACAAGAAACAGCGACCCCAGATCATACAGGCTACACTGTTTTCAAAATAACATGATGGATTCCAATGATTTCTTGCAGTAGTAATAAAAAAATAAACACACTGACATTATGCAGATATCCACAGGGACCGTTTAAATGATATGTTGTTGATGAGCCTCAGAATCATACCAATCAACAAACAGGTTTGCAGATGTACCCAGCATGTCTGCCTTGGATAGCAGATATCTTGAAACACAATCTACATGCATTTACCATTGGCTTCTGTGCCCTTCAGCATATTTTCTTTTTTTAAGCAACTGCTCAGAACTTAAAACTATAATTATATGAAAAAAGTGATTGTGCTTTCTAACACATCATGATCTGAACCGGGAGATTTAAAAAAAAGACAAACCCTGCTGTTTGTATGTTGTCCTTCATCAGCTGTGAGTGATGTACAGACACAAGTGCCCAGTCAACAGGATTTTGGATACAAATATCTTATGGTACTAAATCCATCTACAGCAGGAAGTTTACTTACCAATAAAAAGATAATAGCTCCTCAAACTATTCTAGTGCCAAAAGTTCCTAGTTGTGTAAACTACTCAGAGTCAACTGTGTCAGAGCGAACTCATACTTTCATCTCATCTCTCTGTCTTAAACTCGACTCATGTGGAAGTCTTCCAATCTAATTTTAGTCTCATTTTGTCACTTTAGTCTTTGGATTCCTGTTGAAATGGCTTACATATATTGTGTCTAAATGTGTGATAATGAATATATAGTGGCGCATACCTTTGTGAACCCGACTCTGTGACTAAAGTGCGTACAATACAATTTGTTTCCCTCCAAACAAAATGTATTCAATGCATTAAAATTTAATATACAGTAAGCGTGAAAAGGTAAAGTGGTGGCTATTGACAATTACTTTCTTTTTGCTTACGTATTAAAGCTTTGAAAACAGAAAAAAATATATTTTTTATTTTTTTTATTAAAAGCAAGGAATTTATAAGTTAACTTTAAATCTGTCACTAAAATCCATAATAATGCATTAAAGACAAATTGTCCAGAAAGCTCCTCCACATGATTTAAGGCTGTACGCAAAATTGCTAGTCTGTATGCACTTACAGACTTGTAATAGCTTATCTGACAGGCTGCAATGTGACACTCTGTCACCCCCTCTTTTGATATTAGAGTGTCCTGACCCAAAGATCAAATCAATGGTGGGCTTACATGACAGATTATATACAATAACTTAATTTTGCAGTGGAAAATATTCAATTTCATCTTCAATTGTCAGGTACTGATATTTCATAAACCCAGCCATCCTGAAAACATCCGGAAGACAAATACAAACAAATAGGTAATCTTTGACGATCGTACTATAGGCCATTTACTGTTATTTTAGCAGTCTTTTGGAAGGTATCATGGAATATTAGTCTTTTTTCAGCGCTGCTCATACAATTTAAAATCTGCACATTTCTTTGATCTACGGCTGGGTATTTGTGAGTGACTGAGCGCTATGGCAGTCCTAGTATGCACATACTGAGCAGTCACTTACACTGCTTCTCCAGTTCTTCCTGCCATCATACTGAATAATGACTGTCACAGTCGGCATCTCTCTTCACAGGGGAGGAAACAACATTGCAGACACCAGGTTATCAATCCATTTTATCAAAACAGTACTGTGTGGATCACAGTACATGCAATTACCGTTTTTTACAGTCTTTGAAATAGTTATACGTTACACATGTTTTATGAAATCAGAGTTGCAGAACATGGCACAGATGTTACTGAACTTCTAATAAAGACTTGTTGGTTGCAATGCACTTGAGTTTGTAATGTCAAAAAACACACATGGTGCATAGTTAAGATATTGTGTAATACCAACAGTTTAGTGACCTATCAATCAGTTAGTTCGTTCTGGATAAAATAAATAAATAAATAAATAAATACTGTGTCAGTGTCTTACAAAGAGCTTAAAGGGCAACTTGATATGGGTAATAAAACACAACTAGTTCTGTGGTATTTCTTGCAATTGTATTCCTTGTATACACTAGGAGCAGAGTGTTGCACATGGACAGGTAAATGCTAATACTTTGGTGTATCAAATTCTACATAAAACTGATTGTGGAGTTCTATAGATGTCACAGCAGAAGCAGGTTACCTTAGAAAACAGATGTAGATCCTTTTTTGTCTTGCCTTTTTTATTACAAAATGCTTCTTCTGAATATATGTTTAATTAGACTGCAAGCCTGCCAAAGAAAAATCACCCTCAATTAATCATTGTACCACAGGAGCCTTGAGCAGTCTGAATTCAACAACTCGAATTGCTAAAAATTTAAAATACTGCCCTGTCTGGCATTTTGCATATAATACTTTTTGTAGGAGAGTAATATAATACAGAAATGCACTGTAGAGATGCTGGTTATCATAACTTAGGTACAGAATTGGCCCTACCTAAACTATATAAAGTTGTATTTAGATCTACATAAGTACTCTTGAGATATGTCACTAAAGGCTCAATAACAAAGACCAGGTAATTTACTTGATGTATTTATTATACCGATATTTATAGCTTGGTCATTCATAATTAAGTTATGTAATCTTTTTTAATCAGAAATGAAGCAGTTGCAAATAGCCTGTTTTGCTCTATGGGATTTTTTGATCCCCTCCAGGTTTTTTTTTTTTTTTTTTTTTTTTTTTTTATACATACACTGTATATATCCAGGCAACATAAGCTAGCTTATCTTGTTTAGACATTCAAATATCCCTCCATCAGTTCTGCCATGCCAATATTGATCATACTATACTGTTTGATGTACTATATTGCGTTCTAATTAAATAAAAAACAATACATGCAGAAAGAATTTTATACGGTTTTCATGAACAAGTAATGCGTCAATTCATTATTTAATTTGGTTAAAGCATACATTGAACAGATCTAATAGCTGTAGGTTAACTGGGGTGTTTCTAAAATACCATTAATAATTTTGCATTTCAGAGATATCTTCCCAAATAAACTCTAATTGAATTAAAGCTGAAATAATGTATCTGTAGTCATTAATAACCCATTTACTATGAATCACTTTCTCTAATGTCCTTTCTACTCTCAACAAACATCTGTAGAGTAAACATTACCATTTTTTTTTATATTCAAAATCTTTAATATTCTTTGATCCAAGCTTATTTTCAAGATCATAGGCAATTAGTCAGAGGAATTGTACACCACAGTTACAATGTAACCCCTCCAGGCTCTGGAGGGCACAAGCTCCAATGCTCATTTCATTTTGTAAAAATCCAATGCACTATAAATGCACAGTTCAGAGACTTGCCTGCTGTGTTGTTAATATCATAAAATTGTATCATTTATTAATAAGAGACATTTGCTGTCTTGTATTGCAGAAGGTATTCAAATGCATGCAAAGCATTCTGCGTAGAATTTCATAACCTGAAAGCTTTCTTTTTTAATTACCTTGAATGTATTTGTGATTACCTATTTGTTTTTCAACACATCTTGTTTATATAACGAAACAGACCGGGTATTTTTCTCTGAAGTATATGTCACTTCCTGGAGGCATATGATGTCCTCTTGAACAACTTAAAAAGGAAAGTTACATCACAAATGGAATGAAAATAAGAAGTGAAACTGAAACTTACTTTTTTTTTCTAATTCTGCGTTAACAGGGATATTATTTCTCTGTATACACTTACACAACAGTCCATGCTGTTGAACCAACTAATGTAGTTATGTTTGGCATTTACTTACATATATTTTATTTCATTTATAGTGCCACTTAACTGTGAGAAAATGTACTGAGTAAAATTATATTTCCTTGCCTATCACCATCTTAATTCCATCAAACCATAATACCCCCCCCCACACACCACATACACATGCCTGCCCTACAGCAGACCTTTCTGAGATGCTTTGTTCATTCTGTCTCAGCAGCCTCCTGCACAAAATGCAAGATGAGAGCTAACATACGGAGACAGTTAATTCCTGAACATTCCTAACAAACTTCAACACTTCTTTAAATAATTAATATTAATAAGCATCATGCCACTTTGTCTGGGGCCTTGTGTTCCAGAGAGTCTCCTGTTTAACATGCAAACTAGTGACAAGAGCTATTCAGGTTCTCAGTCTTGCTCATGTCACCCTGCTGAAGAATATTCACCTCCAGCAGCTACATTAATTAGCAGAATGCTAACAAGATATTGTATAAAATTCAATGTTTTATATCTGGTATCTCAGACGCTCTTAATAATACAGTTGTTCTTACACAAATGTATCTTCTACAAGGTTTATAAATACCTTTGCATTTTAAAAAAAAATAGACAGGTAATAATGCTAATGTAATATTACGGTTTAAAATACAATATTTATATTAGAAGATGATAGGAGTGCTTAAACTTAATGTCATCTCATCCTTATATTTTTACAAATAAAGTTAGGAAAATAATTAAATAACAAAATGAATAAATACTGTATATGGTTGTGTATGTTCTGTAATCTAAAATGCTACATCATTTATTAAGTAATATCGATGTGAACGGCATCAAGAACGTTTGTACAGGTGTTTTGTTTTGATGAGTATATTGAAACACAGCACTTAAACTACAATTGTCACTGTTAATGTTTGCAGGGCCTAACACTTCACTTCACCACGTATCTTATTGTTCTCCTAAATGAGGCTGTTCAAAGACTATCTGGTATCTGATGGTATCTGGTTTTCATTGACTGTCAACAAACAAGCCCTATCAATTTATGATGAAAATGTGACCATCTCTTGAGATTAAGAGAGGTAAATTCATAGTCAGAGTAAAAATGAAGTGATAAGATTACAAATTCTAGAGCATGACTCTACAAGGATAAAACAAGTGGTCTCATTAACCTAACCACATAAAGTCTTCAAGCTTTCCAGAAAGAGTTGTTATCTTCATTCCCAATTAGAGCTACTCAGGGCAACTGTGATCCATTTCTTTTCTTGACTTATTGGAAATGTGAGAAGATAAATGGAGAGACTGTGAGCTGAATGGTTCAGATTCCTCCCTCACAATTATCTTAATCCAAATGAGTTCTACCATAACGTCAACCTCAAGAGCGAATGTTGAGTTCATATAATATAAATATAAAAAAAAGAAGGTTTGTTTTGTAACTGCATGACTTATACTTTAACTTGTAATTAGACTGTACATTCAGAAGACGTTCAAACTCATTTTAATGTCTGGCATCAATATGCTCTTAAAATATGAAAATGCTTTCTATAGATCTGTGCTGACTGTAGAAGCCATCAAAAAGCAACTGCTTTTCAGCAATAACGACCAGAGAGACCTCACAGGAAATCAATTTAGAAGTTTTAAAACCAATTTTGCCTTTTTCAGGATTGATGCATACTCAGCTTCTTATAGCAAAACGTTTCATCATCCCACTTCTGGAGTGAGATCTCAAATTGTAGCATATGATTTTAACATTCCTAAAGATTAATGCCACCAACATGATCATATAACTAATCTGTTAAACATGTTCTCTTAGTGCAGCACCTAAAACATGTATGCTGGCAGATATCAGCCTCTTTGTAGAATCTGAAAGGCAGGTTGTTATTATTGACATGCCTACTGCCCGGGCCAGATTAATTTATATACAAAATACGCTATAGAGTAGGGTCCCAGGCAGAATTGGGGTCCACGTAAGGTTGCTTTTTTTTTTTTTTTTTTTTTTACAAAAACTGCATTCAGGTGGATGGGCCCACACACACAAAAGGAGAGGAGCACAGAAGACTGCTTTTGGTTAATTTTGTTCTTTTATGACGGCTATGCATTTCTTTCTCGATTACAGCAGCCCTGATCTCTGAGTCTCCCACTGTACAATACCAAATCCCCCACGGCCTCTACCTCCTGGGAAAGATCCATCCTTAGTCCTAGAACATCATAGGCACCAGTCTGCAGGATAAAATGTATGAATAAGGCTCTCTTTATGTATTCATTTATTTCAGCTTTAGAGCCAATTTAAAAACCTCTTCCTGACTCAAATGTGCATTACATTTTAGAAATTTTCCTTCTTCATTTGGGGGTTGGAATTTTATAAAAAAAAGGCAGGTAAAGGTAAACATTTTGAAGGATGGAAGGAAATTCTAATGTGGATGTCTGCAGCCAGCAAGAAGTCCATAGTGTTTGTTTCTCTCGGTACAAAAGAAAACCCAAAAAGAAGTAAAGGACATAAAAGTCATTCCTTTTTTTTTGTTGAACTACATGGTTTTGTTCTATTGAATTCAATGCTACTACTGGCCCATAGAAGGAATCTATGAACAGAAAAGAAAAAAAAAAAAATATATATATATATATATATATATATATATATATATATATATATATATATATATATATACTGCTGGACTTTCTGGTAAACTAACACAATCACTGACCCATTAACCTCGGTGGATGTTATATTGCTAATGTTTTTGTACTTTACTGCCTGGGACTGAAGCTTTTTTATGTCTGTGATCATATTGCATCATTTGGTGTTCTATTTTCCCACGGTTGTTTGAATGTTAATTAAAATGATCATTAACAAGATTTAATTAATATTACTCGCATGTGATTTCTATCGTATGGTACAAGGCAATAAACGCATCAACAGTTTAACAAGCCTCAACGATCAGCAAAGAAAAAAGCCTTCAATTCGAAGACGCTTCCTCATTTTTGATTGGCACTGAAAAAATGAATTGAAAATATGGTAAAAGTTAGGAAATCTCATCTTGCAATGAACAGGTTCCTATGATGTCATGTACGGTGGACTCACTCATTTCACACTTTGCATATGATTTATATCAAAGTAGCTTTATACTGGGCTTGTTTGTATCCGGATAGTTAATGAAAATATAAACCGTGTTCACAGCGCTGTATTGGGGCATAAACAAAGAACTGTGTAAGAACAATAGAGACTAAGTAATAACCGGCGACAGCTGGACACACTGATGACATTTCTCAAATTTTTATATGGCAGCTCCACAATCAGGAGAATATATATATAAAGTGCAATGCCAATCACACTGAATATAAAAGCTTTTTTTTTTTTTTTTTTTAACACAATTCAACTCTGCAAAACATAAAAGTGCCTAATTTTGGTTTGAAACTGAAAAACGAATGGTTACCGTGGACAGGCATAATGGAAAATACTGTACAGTGACTGCATCTATATTTGTTACCTTTTTTTTTTTTTTTAATTTTTGTTCCATAGCTGAACCGTGCTCAGTTCTTCTTAGTGCTGTGAAAGAGTGGGCTAGAAATGTCCGCTTCGCATTCTGCCCAGCAGCTACCCCACTCCTCTCCCCCACTCCATATACAATTGGCTCGCTCTGCTCCGCTCACACTCTCTGTCCCCAATTAACCATTAAGCCAATAACACCATGCACCATAATATGCACAGTGCCACCAAAATAGTGTAGGGCCCAATGTTCTTTAATCCGACCCTGCCTACTGCCACTATACTAATGGCCTACACAGAAAGATCTGGGCCTATGTACTGTAACAGGAAACATGTCCGTTTATAATATATTGTTGTAAAAAGATCAATTTAAACGCAGTCTGTTAAAAAAATAAGATTATAGTTATTCAATACAGTATCTACTTACACTATCTAATACATTATTTAAAAAAATATATACAATCATCTATTTAAGTAAGGGTAACCAACTAGTTTATGGAAACACAAGTATATAGTTGCATTTTTTTTTTCCTGAAAAGTAAAAAGATATGGATAGCAGTAAAAATGGAATAGTACTTAGGTTAATCAGAGCTAGAGGTCTTGAGTGAGGCCTATCAACTTAAAAAAAGGTCACTGTGGTTACCATCCAGATCAATTAGATCCGCGTCAAACTCAACTCAGCTTTATACAAAATTCCAGAAAATACTGTGCATGCAGCCTTTTTTAATCAAATGTAAAAAGGGGGAAAATGCCAAGATTATACTGTTATACTGAATATGGAACCAAGACAAATTCTCCTTTCCTTCATGTTAATCCAACATAAAACATGAATCCACATGCAGCATTTCAAATAGAAACCATTTCTTGAAAGGATACTCAGCAGCCCAGTAGCACATATAATACAATGGTGCCTTTCCAACACATACTGTACACAAGTCATCTGTAATAAGTAATGTACTGTGTTTAAAACCAAGAAAGCTGATGGTGTTTGTTTTTGGTTGACAAGAAAATATATTACAGTCCTTAGAGACCTATACATTTTTCATTTTATAGTAAATGGGGGGGCATGATTTTTACGAGCCCTTACTTATGGGGTGTAATGAATTACTAATAAGAACAGAATGCAGGGGACTTATAAATGCAGTTACAGCTATAGACATACTGAATCAACACATTTGTCCTTCAAAAAACACTTTTTATTAAGTGAATCTTAGACTAATATTAAAGTAGACTTCTGGGCCATGCAGGAAAGCACTAGCACATGACAACGTGTTCAAATATGGTCCAATATCCACACAGTAGATGCGTAACAGCCAAGATATGCAGATTTTGGATCGTGTTGGTTCTAAAAATTCCATACTTTGCTGGTATGGTGGCATATCTACCCCGGTTAAAATACTTGTAAGCCCATGAGATTGCTTCCTCTATTCTTTCCATTGTATATCTTTTTATACACATAGTCCCTTGTCCTAGCTGTTCCAGTAAGTTTGTTATTCCAGATTTAGTCTTGGTTAGATAATAGCTTAGTCACGAGGATCACCTTGATTGCAGCTATCATGTCACTAAAACCTCTTGATGGAATTTAAAAGAGCAACTTGCCATTGGTTATGAAGCATTCCATTTATCTTAACCAATGTATTGTTCTTCTTGTTTACATTCACTTTGTATATAATTTTCTGTTTCTGTCATCACATCCTGGTGTGTTTAAAGGACCTGCGTGGCCTCAACAGAGCTCTCAAACACGTGCTTCTAACCTTTGTGTTCTTATAAAGTAGGATTTGATGACAGAAACAGAAATGATATACAGAAAAATATATTAGTTATTACCATTATACACCCATATAAAGTTGCTCTTTTTGTTTATTTGTATGTACGATAGATGGTGTTCAAGTCTATGTCTGCAATCAATCTAAGCTTTGCCCCGGTTTGTATATAGACATCACATTTAACAAGTATTTGCAAATCATGCTGTTGGTGTTACTGTAACAGAGCAGAGACTGGGCATGAACCGGCCACCCCACATACCTAAAGCGGGCATCTTAATCACAATGCAAAAGATCCGGAGCTTTTGAGCTCATCTCATCTCACCAATTGGCTTCAAAAGTTGGTTGAAGGGACAAAAGACTTTGATCCAGTGCGTAAGGAATGCAAATATTTTAACATTGCAGAACTGGAAAGAAACTACTAACAGTAATTTGTTTCTTGCTAGCATATAAATTGGACACTTTTAAAATCAGATCACTTTGAGTTTAATGCTTTATTAGTATATACAGTGAAGACTCCTTTTACAATACAAAGTAATAATATATCGATTGCTGATGTTTTGAGCCATTGCAATTAATTATTATTTTCTAGACAAAGACGTTGACAAGTTTCAACACTGAATTATTTAATGTGAAAGATAAGGAAAGGCGGATGTAACAAGATATTGATTGCTGCAAATATAATCTGTTCGTCCTTGCAGGCAGAATTAGAGACACCAATCTAATTACTTTTTTTCTTCTTTACTCTAAATGCATAGAGCTTCAGTGAGGTAAAAACAAGTAATTATAGTTTGAGGAAAACCTTATTGACCAAAGAATTATTAACACACCAGTCGCATTGAAAGAACAATGAACAACTTTAGCCATGCTGAGAAGCGTACTTCAATGGCCTTTTTCCAGAGCAAACTAACTCCAAAAACTAGGATTTTGGGATAGCGTAGTTATTGTTATTGCTGTTGTTTGGAGTTTTGGTGTTTTACTTAATTCATTATGGCATAAGGGCATTCAATTCATAGTCTGAGAAAATGACATAATAATAACAAAAACAATTATATTGGTTTACATCGGTTTGACGATTTTCGTCATTACGATGTGACCCCCAGTCCATGAAAGCAGCTCACTGATTTTGGCATTTATCTTTGTGATTATTTTCCATCTCCCCCCCCCCCCCCCCCCCCCCCCCCCCCCCCCCCCCCCGCACCACGGTGGTATTGACCACTTACTTTTTTGGCTGCTCCCAAAATACAATGTATAGGTTACTGATGCAATCTAGGGAGATTCTCCAGTGCTGTGAAATGCTCTACAATTCCAGCTGTGGCTTCAGAGAAAAAAAGACTAATTTATATGTTTAACATACATACATTAAAAAAGGCTTCTTCCCAGGGAATTTAATTATGATTCAGTGGAGTTGATAATCTTCTGTTCTGATTGAGAAATTGAAGGACTAGTTTGCAGTTACCCATCTGTGCCGTTTTTTTTTTTCAGTTCAAAGTTTTAATTACACTTAATTTAAATTAGTTTTATCATGCTGCTGCATATTTCATTTAATTGTTTATTATACTTTCAATAACTAGCAAATACATCAGATTAATTGAAAATATTGGTGGTATTTATGTGTTTTACAAAGTAATTTGTGGGTTTAATTTTAAATGCAATTGATGTTTACTTATTGTTTATGCTTCTGTAACTTTCATTGGGTACAGCCACTACATTAGGCAATAAAGCAGCTACATAATGCGGCAATACTATGCAAAGGATCCATGTAACGTGTCATGTGATCATCAGTGTAGCATTTATGGCCCAGAGTAATGGGGTTACAGTAAAATGGGTAAAAGCAAATATACAGAACCCTGTAAGCATTCCCCACTATCCGTTATTTAGTGTAACTTATCACTTCTATTGTTTTGGATTAAAATATTCAAATAGCCCTTATATTGCATTAAAATACATTTTAACTTTGCACAGCATGTCATACAAATACCTTCAGGAGCAGCACTACTAACTCAAAAGTATAAATTGAGCCTGCCCAACTGTAAGCTGATAAGCCCAGAATGAAAATATGGCTGTTGCAAGTTCCCACATTCTGTTTTTGTTCATTAGTTTTTACTGTTCTAATGAGTTTTCCTTGAATTTAAACTTCAATACCTGACCCCTAAGAAAGCCAACCATGTACAGATGTAATGTAATGTAATTCTGTAAAGACTCTGTGCCCTGAAGAGGTATTTCACTTAGTCTTTTTCTTTCTTTAATCTCCATTGTCTCAGAGTCAATCCTTACCCCTTTTTCAGTTGTATTTGATAGCTGTTGTTAGCAATAAGAGAGAAGTTTAATCTTTAAAACAGTATCCCTGGGGACATTATCACAAGAACCAACATGCAGTGGGTACATTCAATTCATGATCAATGGCTTTCTTCCATCTTATTATTGCATTGTTTTGATTTGTGTATGTGTGTGTGTGTGTGTGTTTCATTTGGGAGTTTTAAAGGAGTCTTTAATTATTGAATCTGAATATAAACTAGGACCTGTTAAGAATACCATAGGCAGTGCCTTTAACACACAATACAACATCTCCAGGCACTGCAGAAATCAGTGAAGCATTGCCTTGATACACAGCAACTGCTACTGTAGATTTAAAAGATAAATGTAAGTACTGTAGTCGAGGAAAAATAGGTCTAAATATTGTAACAGGTCCATGGTTTTCAAATCATAAACTAAATTTTATTTGGCATACCAGTACCAATATTTAGCAGAGGTGGATGGTTCAAACATTCACATAAGAGAAGTGTTAGTTAGGTTTTTTTACCTGATATGATCTTTTATTCTGTTCCTTTTTCAGTGACATTTACCATATAGCAGGTTAAACTGATTTTTTGCTGTGATAGAGCTATAATTTGCAGAGCAAAGGAAACACAGTATTGAGAGGTCAATATGTATAATTAAACTCCACAAATCACTAATTTGTTCCCAGTGCTATAAAAAGCAGTTTTGTATGAACACTATACAAGGACTATTTTCATAGAAATATCCTTTGTAGTCTGGTTTGTATGTTTTAATGATTTTGCAAAGTAGCTGACATATTCGTCATGTAGAAGGTGAATAAACATATTTCTGTCTAATGTCTACCTTTTAAAGTTCAGTGTCATTTTGTTCTGCTTTGGGGCTTATAGTTTCCTTAGTATCTGAAAATAGTATAACACATTTTTAAATAGATATAGGTTTATTTTTCTGCATTTGCAAATCTTTGTATAAAAAAAGTATAAAATCACTTCAACATTGTTGAGTGCAAGAATACTTGACTAAGATATATTTAAACTTGTTTTTCATTATTTCATATTTTCAGCCCCTAATATAGTGGTCCAGTTTACATACATTAAAAATGAATTAAATAACTTTCTAGAGTGCCACTTAATACAGCAACATATTGCCTTTATAGATAGATAAGGAGAGGGAGGAACATGCATCCTGTAATTAAAGCTCAATTTACACAATCTCCATTTCATAAGTAATTGATATGATGCAATGAGAGTTGGGTCTCAGCTGTAGGAAGAGGTATAGATGAAACCTGATCAACTTCAATCTGTTTGATGAGATCACACTTTGAAAGCCAGCCTGCGGATAACTATGAAAAGTCTCTCTCAGCCACTCTCTGGTCTGCAGGGGCTTGGCCTCACAAACATGGAGCAGATGCTTGCTCCTGTTGAGATGTCGCTCTTGAGACAAAGCCTGTCTATCATACTCCCTGTGATTCCTAGCACAGTTCTGCAAACTGGACAGACTTGTACATAGCTGTTGCAGTGCAAATATGATCTCAAGTAGTAGACAATTAAACACCAAGGCAGTAACCAACCATATAGCACATAACACAACAAATATATTGTACTCAGGAATATAATTATATTTCTATTTGGTGTTCAAAGTTAAATAAATTACCAAGTTTGTTTGGTGAAATTATAAATGTAAAACAATACCCATGTGTTTTTTTGTTTTTGTTTTTTTTTGTCTCAGGACACTGTCATGCTGTTAGGGTCAGCTGTCATTTCCAAAGACTAGTTCAGTTCTTGGTTTGAACCACCTCTCCTCTGAATAGAGAATAAGGAAACAAAACAGGAGAAAACTGAACCTCTTGTGACACAACAAACAATGTATCACTGTGCTACTCTGTTCCATCAAGTGGTTCATGCCCCGGTTGCCTTTCTTAGCATTGCTGGCAACTTCAGGCAGGTTTATTATTCATTGTATTCTTTTCCAGCTGTTAATGCCACAATTGCTTCATTAAGGCTTTAGGCATGGGGGGGTTACAAAAGATGCAAAGACATTAGCAGCAGTATGCAAAAAAAAAAAAGGTAAGTTATGGTCTTTCATCCCCATGCCTGAGAATGTAGCTCTAGGACAGGTTATTGCATTAACATTTTTCATGCTGCACCTTTCATTGCTGCATCAAATTTCATCCACTTAGTCCTAGCAGAAGCAATTAGGCAGGCTACTTGTTAGTATACTTAGGAGAGGTTTGGGTAATGACTGTTCCTTAGCATTCAGATTTGCATTAATTCATACGTCATGCTGAGTTTATAAATGGAACCAATTACAAAAAGCTAATGAATAAACTTGAAATTTCATGCACTCACTAACAGAATACTGACAAATCGTGGCAGGAGAGAGGATGAATGCAGGGTATGAATTAGGACACACCTTCAGTTTGTGTTTTGTGTGTATAATTGCAGTCATATTAATCAATGCAACCCTTCAATGAAAAGTAAGAACATTTTAGGTTGATGTATTCCTCTTAGTTCTTATTAAGCAGACTTGCAGCTTACCTGATGAACAACAAAGGGTTTCAGTTAGGACAACAAATACATATTTACATTACATCTTAGGCCTTTGAGGTATCCCATTCCATAATTGTGGCTTCCCCCTTAGATAAAGCCAAAAAACAGGTGGTGGCTGGGGAGGAGGAGGCAAACTCTGATGGACAACGGGGACGAATGGATTGAGGTAATATATAAAGCCCTTATAGCTGATCATTGGACATGTTTATCAAATGGTGAATGAGATACTAGCCATTTGACTGACAAATGTTCAGGGTGCCTAATATGCTTGATGCTTACGATTTTAAACCAGCTTAAAAAGTGAGCTCCCTGCTTGAACCACCGCTTGCTAAATTTAGATGATCCTTACTTCCTTAATGAAACTCTTATTGATTCCTCATCTTTAGGAACCACTGCCTCGAAGCCAGTTCTTTCTGCTGGAAGTTCTCACATTTAATTTATATGTACTCTGCAGTGAGACTTTATAAAATCAATCCCAAGAGGATCCTGAGGGAATTTATTAAAAAGTCATGCACATTTACCAGAAGATTTTACATGGCAAATTAAAAATAGAAATAGCTGTCACGTGGTAAAGAGGTATTTTGTTCTGCTGCTTCATGCATATAGAATTGTGACCCAATTAATATCAACAAAGGCCAATAAAGAGTGAAGAAAAATAAATGTTTAAGATTTTCTGTCTGCATCAAACCCCTTCAAGGCACTGCCGCAGTACAATTAGCTCACCATTGCAAAACAAAAAAAGAGCTCTACTAAATCTTTAGCCTGCATACGTTGCTCACTTTTCTGTGTGATTATTCAAAGCTTTAAATTATTGTACCTAGGATTTATAAAATATATTTTGAAAATATCTCATCTAGTTATGATATTTGTCAACCAGTGTCACAAACATTCACTAAACATTGTCACCTTAAATGATGATTTTTATCAAATATGTGTGGCTATTGTTAATTAACCATGTACACGCTGGTCTTC
The DNA here is from genome assembly GCF_017654505.1 of Polyodon spathula. Taxonomy (NCBI): domain Eukaryota; kingdom Metazoa; phylum Chordata; class Actinopteri; order Acipenseriformes; family Polyodontidae; genus Polyodon; species Polyodon spathula. The sequence continues at coordinate 40,500,047 of NC_054543.1, read as the reverse complement.
AACTAATAAAAAAAAATGAACTAAAAGAAAAACACAAGTTGTCATGAAAGCATGTCTGCTGCATTGTGAACCAAAGTGTGCCTGTAGGTATTTTTTTCTATTCAGAAAAAAATAAATAAAATATCAGTCCAAGGAGAGCGACCACCTTCTGTGTGCAATTAACTACAACAAACAAATCCCACCTTTAGGCTGAATCGTGACTGGAAGTCTTTGAATGTGAATTTGCCACCTCTTAACACCATCATCACAGTTGCACGCCAGCCTGTTAAGATGTCACAGCAGATTTATAGATATCACAGATTTAAAAAATAAGAATCTGTTCTAATGTGCAGAACTCATCCAATTTGAGGTGGTAGAGTCATAACTCAGGGGTAAACCTGTACTTAACTGTGTCACTTAAAAACATAACCATAAATGAAGGGTTCACAAAATCTTAAAACAAACGTCACTTTGCTGGAGTGTTTTTGGAATGTGCCCAATGCTGCAGAGCTGACAAATGAAGACCCATTCTGGAAAGTGCAATCTGATCATTATGGATTATTTATCTTTAGTTGAAACAGTGTGCTTGGGACCTTTCAAGCTCCTTCCCTTGGGCAAAAGGAACAACCTGGCTACTTTAGACAAGCCACTTGTGGTGTATCATATGTTAGAATCGTCATATCCTCTGCATCTGTTCACCACACTACTGGGTTCATAGCATCAATAAACTTCTAATCTGATTTGAGTCCATATGCTGCATAATAATTAAATCACTCTGAGAGCTCTGTAAGCTAACACAGAATCAATCAAGGGCAAATGCATCATTGAGAGTAATGAAATTGAGCAAGTGTTGACAACTTTTACCGTTATGATGCATTTTTAATATAGCTCCAGTAAAATACATTTGGAATATGGGAACAAGAGATCAACGACTTGGAGAACACATCTGTCTCTATAAAAAAGTAAGTGTGAAACTATAGTACTTGTATAACAATGTTTTTTGTTTGTTTGTTTTTTAAACCAAGGCAAATCCTTTCAATTATATTTGATGGCATCTTTATCTAAGCTCACATACATTTATGTTAATTTCCAAGAGCTACATATAATTGCTTGTATTGCAGGGGAACTGCTGATAGAGTGTTTAGTAATATATCATAACATATATATATATATATATATATATATATATATATATATATATATATATATATAGCCACTGCATTTCAAGGAAAAAAAGTGCTGAAAGATTTTATTTTGCTGGCCTCAATATGTTTCAATCAGTACTGCTTTCAATTAGTATACACATGAACTGTCACTCACAACTGACCAATGACATGCTTACTGTCTGCCAAAGCGCGCGTTTCAAATTTCTGTTTGTGATTGGGCTATTTACCATCATTCGTGAGAGGTTCAACATTGAACTCTTCTGATTGGACAATGCACACAGGTTTTCCCCTTTACAGTCCAAATGGACGTGCAACGTGACGTAACACTGAGTGAGAGATGTGAAGTATGGCGTGACAGCGGTAGGGGAAAAGAAAAAATAATTTAAAAATTAGCTGTTTGTTTTGGTCGCCCTAATTTGTCCAAATGACAGAAAACTGTTGATGAACTGTCTGAAGACAACAAGCTAGCAGCTACCATTACCAGTCCTGCGCCAATGAAACGGTAATTAAATTAGTCAGGATTTGTGAGATTAAATGAAATGGTTTGCTTTGGTTTGAACACAAAATGTTAGTTAACAATAATGAACAAGCATAAGTATGAATTAAATTATATATAGTTAGTTATTTATTATCATAATGTGAAAATTAAATCTGATGCACATGTTAAAAGTTCAAGTCCTTTGCTTTATATTTCCTTTTTTGTTTTTAATCTAAAGTGTTCTAAACTGAATCTTTTTTTTTTTTTTAACTATTTTGCACAACAGTGTATTTGGTTATTGGATCTTCTCTTATTTTTCGAAAATAAAACATCAATGCACGAATAAGAAATCAGGTTGCCAATTGCACCACTGTGATTACTCACCTTAAAAAAGTTACCATTTCCATCCCCTCCTGAAAAAATCGTGCCTACGCCACTGCTGCCAGGGTTGATTATTTAAAATATATATTTGTATGTTTTTCATAAGTTGATAGAGAATATGTAAGTGCGCAGTTTATTTCAAACTTTCAAACCTTAATAACATAACCAAAGTGTGCCTAAGACCCTTCACTGTTATATTTGTTCTTATGTGAGACTTTCACTTTTTCAGTCAGTGAACATATGTGCTACAGAGTGAATTTGCTGTAGCCCTTTTAAAATGGCAAAAAGACAGCTACGTTTGGAGTTTTTCTACAACAAAAAAGATAAACCACCAAAACCAGAAACATCAACAGAAACTGAACCTGACTTTTGTGTAGTTCAGAATGTTATTAACAGCACGAGAGTGTGACGATACGTCCATTTCACACGCTCAGGTTAGTGCAGGTGCAGCTTTCGATAAAAGAGACCCTGGTCTGTAAAAATGTTTTCTTTCTTATCCAAATATAAAATAAAAACAAAAAACAGCTTCTTCTTTTTTTGCCTTTAGACACATTTTATTTATTTTTAATGGGTTCCTGGATTTTACAAAAACTATTAGTCTTTTTCATGATTTTCTTTCACAATTTGACCCACTGAAGCTTTTCTACCAAGAAAGTTCCTGACTTTAACGGATTTTTTTTTTTTTCTAGTGTCCTGTTCTTTCATATCCAGAGTGCAAAATATGTTTTTTTTTTTTTTTCTGGGCTTAATTTGCATTAAGAGAAGTAGGATGTCAGAAATAGGAATAACATTTCTGAGATGGCCAGTTGCCTCCCAAACTGGTTGAATTTAGTTTTATAAGTGGTTTATCACTGGCAGTTAGGCTTCAACTCACTTAAGCCTTCTTTGCGCTGTGAGGATGTCAAATCCTCACCCCTGGTGTTCCGATTAGATTCTCTTTGAATATATGCCCTTTCAAGTGAAATTAATCAATCTCTTTATCACTCTGGCAGCATCTGGAGCTACAATAATTACCAGACTGCTGCGAAAGAAATGAAAGTGCTAATCGCACAGGGAGTGGGGCTTTAGTGTGTGAAAGGAAAGTTTTTATTAAGTTTTAATCTAAAAAGTGATTTTTTGGAGTAAGACACACAAGCGATTTGCGAGGGAAGGGGTCCTCTTTGAACAAAGTCTCTCTGGCCTTCTATGATAAACACCAAGCTGCTAAAAAAAAAATGGAATGAGTGGAAATTCAATGACTTCTATGAAATTCAATGACATCTTTTTCCCAACTCATCTATTTGTTCAGTCAGCAGGAAAAAAAATTGATCCTATGTATGTACACAACACAACATTTGACTTGGATGACTTGGAAGGAAAGATCAATTACAATTAGTCAGAACTAGATTAATCATAAATGTATAGGTATTGTAAGTGGCATCAAAATTTTCACACCATTAAAAAGCTTCAGTACCCATTCTAAATATAATTTAAATTTACAGTACTGTGGAGTATTGATCTGTGGTATTGGAGTCCTCCCCAATTCAACCTTTGTTGGACAACATTGAGGATTAAAAGCAAAGCCAATTAAAAGTTAAGGGTATGGAAACTGACTTTATGACTCAGGGATGTTACATTCTATTCAATTCAATGTTGTATTGTATAACGAGAATGAAAACTCATTGAGCCGTGAAGCCGAATTTACAAAAGGGTTCCAGGTAGCACCAAAAGCAGCATATAATCACACTCAGTCTGCTACAAAAAAGACAATGCAATATTATATATTATATATATATATATATATATATATATATATATATATATATATATATATATATATAATGGTTGTGTAGTTGCAAATGTTTCCAGTTAGCTGAATGTGTAATTACAATATGTGAGTAGGACGGCTTTGGTGGTGACGTCAGGCCAGGAAAGGAAAAGACACAACAGCAGACCGCGGTATGTTTACTAATAAATAAAAAGTTTAAAAAAACCAAAAGACTCTCACAAAACAAAAGAGCATGTGGGCAAAACCAAAACAAACAAATAAACAATAATAATAACAAGTAACATGCTGGTTGTTCCCCCACAAGTAGCAATTGTTTTGTTTATAGTTATTGTTTTACGTCCTCCCTCTGACTCTCGTTCTCCACTCCTGAACTCTCAACTGCGCGCAGCCAAAGCTGCAGGTTCTTATAGTGGTGTCCGAGGGATTAACTGGCTATCAATTATCCTATTAACCCCTCAGTCACATTTTGCAAATAACAAATAATGGCGTCCGGCACCTTGCTCGTCCTGCCAAACATAATACATAATAAAAATAATAATACAGCAAATACAAAATAATACAAAACATGCACAAGGGTGGGGAGTACCCTGTCACACAATCATAAAGACATTCTCAGCCAATCAAAACTCCAGATTTCAGAACATTCCAATAGATTTTATTTTGGCGTAAGTGCATGCACATTAGCCTACTAACTGAAAAAAATTCTAGACACTGTTAACTGCATGAACTATGCATTTTAGGGGCTCCTTTGCATGTTAGCTTCAGATTTAGCTGCCAAATATATATTTATTTTGCAAAAACCTGTTTTATTTTTTCAGATTTATTTGCAAACAACAAATATTGAACTCACTTTAAAATGCTAAAAGATCATGTATTTTGGATTTATCTGTTAGCTAAATGTTGGATGCAAAGTGTAAAATAAAGATTTGTTTCACTGATTTATTTGTTAGATTCCCAGATTTAATGTATCAACTAAGTATTGACTCGCCAAGTGTAAAACAAACTAAAAAAAAGATTTAAAGACTTTAGCATTTTGTTCCAGATTTAATTGTCATATTGATTTTAAATGTTGAATTTGTGATATTCATTTTCAATATGCATTAATTATATCTGAAAAATGACTTTTCTTGTTAAATCTAGACAAAATTATGTGATTTAAGTTTAATCTGGAAACAAAAAAAACCCCAAAAAACTGGTAAATATTTGTGATTTTTTTGTTTGTTTGTTTGTTTTTTACACTTGGCGCCCCTAAAATGAAAAATTAACTAATGTAATACTTACAAACAAAAAAGAAACAAACAAACAAAAAACTTAGTAACATTTGTCTTGGTGTCTGAACTGTAGGATCTATATCTCTGAATTATCAGAATACTAGGCACAGGTCCTACAAAACTTATATCCACAACAGTCATATTTAATGTATCTATCAGATGAAAAACACTAGCAAGTCTTTTATCTGTCAATTCCTTCCATTTTTTTTGCAGCCGTCTGGTATCATGTCATCTCTCTGTGCTATATCTAAGCAGTTGTCTGCTACACGCATTGCTCTTCAATGGCATGACTTCTCCTCAGGTCATATGTCTGTTTTTTTTTTTTTTGTTTTTGTTTACAGCACCCCAGCTGGATTTTAAATGCAATATCTGAAATGTGAACACAGCATAGTGTAATACTGTATCTGGGTTGTACCATCACAGATTCCAGCGCGCTTTTAAAAACATGTGAAGTAGGTTAACTGTTTATTGTTTTTATTATTCAAAACTGTGTATTATAAAACATGTAATACATGTTACACCCTAGAGTGTGACATGGTGTTTGCGGATTACAGGGACACATCCAATTATCTCCTTGTTTTCTAAAAATACCAGTGATAAGAAATGTTACCTTTTTTTTACAATGCACCAGCAAAGGAAATAAATCTACTAGAAGGCACAACAGCAAGTCATTATATAGCTTTCGAAATGTGTAGGCGGATTACACTGTATCATTATACTGTATGTGATTACTTTTTCCACACACCACAATATTTCTAACCCAGATGGAAAAGCCACCAAGAAATGCTTCTACTTATAGTCATAACTGTATACACTTTCACAATCTTTTTTAGATGCCCAAACCTTGAATTTATTTTTTTAATGTGAGTGTATAACTTTCAAAGATTGATTTCTAAAGATAACAGCAAGCTATTTGAATTTGCTGTTTTTAGAGTGGCATTCAGGATCCATCTGATGATAATTTTAACTTAAACTTGAGTTGTTTTCCTCCAGTGTCTTTCCGATATGTCTGTATTGTTTTGTTGTTGGTAGTTATGAATAGTGGTCCTGGTGTTTTATTTTAAAAGCATTTTAATAAGAAGGTCTTTGACACCCACGTTTAAATAGCATCAGTAACACCATCACTATTCACATTTTTGCTGTGTAGCAGATCATTTTGTTTTTTGCTTGATTATTTTAGTTTTTGTTTTTTTTTAGTTTGTTTTGTTTTTACTTTATACCACAATGTACATCTGCCTTCTGTTACTTTCTGTGTTAGACTCTCTCCAATGTTATACAGGAGGCAGTAATATCACAAAATACTAGTAGTAAACAGATAATGTGGAAAATGTTTGATATTCATGAAACCATGACCATTGTTAAAGAAACCACTGACACTGTAGAGAACAGCTGAATATCAAATTATTAAAAAAAAAACACACACAAAAAACATACTGAATAGATCTTATATTTAGCTAGAACTGATGAAAATTGTTAAAATAATATATTAATATGATATTATACATTATAACAAATTTAAGGACAATGCTTTTATTTAATACAATGGAAAGATTCCTCCAAATATCCCCATATTTTGACACTTTCAATATTCTGTATTTCAACAGAGCACATTTTGTACAGTATTTAATAGTCTTCATGAGTAGTTATCCCACACTTATTTTTGTCAGGTAGAAAAAATCAAGCTTACCTGTTTTCCAGGTGTGTTTATCATTTGGGGCCTCCAAATCTGCCTGGGTGTGTACTGCCAGAAGAGACATAAACAGAAGTAGATAACCCTGACTCTGCCATGTCCCGGCAGCTAGGCCATACTCATCACGTAGAATCATAGTCCAGACAATTGGGTCTCTATCCTTTCTTATCCCTAAAATACCAAGACAATAACAAGTTATTAGAAGTTTTTTAAGGGTCTGTTTATCACTGAATGAATAATGGAAAAATAATGTGTTAGATGAAGTGGAGCTGAAAAGAAAACAGGCAAAAATAAAAGGAGAAGGAATAGTGAAATCAATGGAAGCTCATCAAAATGCATTCAGTGTTGAAACAACAAATACAAACATGAAGTTAAAATGTTACCAATATCAGGCAATAATGTCAGCATAGAAACAAATTATATTGAGGTTAGAAGAAACAAGTTAATATACACCATCACACCAAGCAGCACACATTCTCTGACTGGCATTAAAAAAAAAGAATAGCTTTACAAATATGTGTATTTGTAAATTGCAGTATTTGAAACAGTACATAATAAGAAAATAAATGGAAGAAAAATGTAGAACCTGATGATGGGGCCTATGCAGTAAAGCTTGTGTTTTGACAGTACATGTTTGTCAAATAAAGGTAAATTAGTACACCTGTTCAGAATTGCTGACATCCTGAATACAGTCCCATAAGATTTGCCCAAAGCATACAAATAGACAAACAGATCCATATTAAGGAGTTCTACTTTATGAATGACACACAAGACTGCAGGGCAGAAGTGAGTCACCCCAAAAGACTTCATGCTTTCTCACCTTCTCCTATGATTGTTAGCACTTGTCATGTAAGGGTTTGTTAGCATTAATCTAGGTATGACTGTAATATTCTAATGAAGTCACGCAAAGATGCCATCAGTGAATAGCCTTGCTATGGTTTAAGGTGCACATTTAGATGACATTATGTTATGCAAATACATATCAAGTGATATAGCATCTGCTTCTCCCCCTACAAACAGTGATCCCCTTCATTAAGGTTTGATTATGCCAATACAACAACTCAAGTGTTTTACATGGCACCTTTCCATCTGCTCACGTGTCATGAAGTGCAAGTATTCACACTACTCCCAAAGGACTATATCGGTTGGCAGACAGAGCCATGAAGATATTTATTCCCAATCCTTTTAACCATAGGAGTGCCCTGTGTTTAGTCATTCATAGTGGTTTTCAAGTTTTTTTTTTTTTAAACTGTATCCTTCTGTCAGAAGCTTTCAGCTCAAGTACCCTACAAGTTTCGTTGTTCTACTGAATGGTACCACACTTTCAATAAAAGTTTTTTTTTTTTTTTTGGGACAGACAAACTTCTGGCTTCGGACAGAATAGCAAATAGTAATTCCTAAAACTTTTAATTACAAGTCTTTGAATGCACAGAAACGTATTATAATATTATTTATTAAATAATAAATAATAGTTGGCACTGTTAATTTACCACATTACCATTATAATTATAATTTTAAATGCCTACCATGTCAAACACGTTAACCTCATCAGAAACAGTGTTATCCAAAAGCGGTATCTTTTTAACTTGATTTGCTTGCTCACTGCCAAACATTACTCCACAAATGTCCACTGTAGCAGGGATTCACTGATTATATGTGCTTTCTTGCATGTTGCAATTTGGAGTGATATGAGATACAAGACTTTGAGAGCACTTTTAGTGACTTTCATGGTACGTGTAAAAACCTCCTTCTGGCTTGCTATTTGGCAGCCATCAGCAGGTGTTACGACTGTGCTTATATACTTTGTTTCCAAGTGCCTTTTTGACAATGACGGTTTTATGCAATCATTGGAGAACTCCTCCAAATAAACAACGCACTTGGGTATGGGTTTATCTTCATGGCCCACACATGGAAATCCTAACTGCAAACAAACATCAGTGAGAAATGTATTCATTCGAGAAGGGATACATAGGATAATCTGAAAGTACTCTATCAAACACCGAAAACAATTCAAGCAGCCGCTATTGCTGTTACCTGAAAATGCAGCTGTGCCTAATGAAACCTGCTCAATTGAAATCATGCATTAATACAGGTGGAGGAAACTACAGTCAGACTGTAAACTTTGGTCAGCTAAACAAAAATTAAATATGTATGTACAGTGACTTAGAGATAATATAAAACAGTTAATAAATCAATTCAAGATCATTATTTTTCTTAGCTTACCCCTAGAAATACCCACAAAGGTATTGAAGACCCTTGGTCTATCCTATTACAGTACTGTATTTGTTTATTACGCTTATCGTCCCTACATCAATACCAGCTAGGTTTCTAATCTCTTCTATGCATTGCACCCTGTGATTAACTTTTAACTATAACTCTTATCTATGTTTCTATGGATACCAGCAGACTGATGACCTGATTTCAAAATAACTTTTTTTACCTGCTTTTGATTCTTTCAAATCAAACAGCTAAAATATAATAATAGTTAACATTAGACAAATGAGGTGTACAGATTTGACAGTAAGCTAGATACATGAACAGCAGCATTGTCAAAAAAAGCCATTTGATAATCTCTGAACTATAGAGATGGACCATGAAAAGTCATGCATTTTTTAAGGCATAAAACACTCCACAACAATACGTATCTAAAAATACGGAGGTCGCCATCAAAATGTAAAACGCTATTTTAATGACAGCAGTGATATATGACATATCTGAATGTTTGTGAAGTACAATACATTTCTTTTTCTGAATGTATGTCTGCAATGGCCTTGTGATACCTTTCTTATGTAAATATATGCAGTAATAACTAAATGATAACTGATTATGTAGTCTTGGATTCACAATTATTACATCATGCTGATCTAACTTTTTCTTCCCCCTTCTACAAAATGCCAAATAGTTAATCTGAATATCATTTATCTGTCTTATTTCTGAGGTTCTGTGGTATTTCCACTTTATAAAACAATGTTGCAACCTCAGAGGTTTGTAAATCTAATTTAAATAGCATTCTGAAAATTTAAATGGGAATTTCTTGAACGATAATATAGTCAGGTCAAATGTTATTTTCCTTTACTGCATCTCAGTACTGGAATGATTAACCAGTATTCAATTTGAATAGAAAGGTTTGTGACATTTCCAGCACCACAGGTAAAAAGAGGGACTGTCATCAGTATGCAGCACAGGGAGGTGACTGGGGCGGCACACAGGCCAAAGGTCAGGCAGTAGGTTGTGGAATCTTAAAGATGGAAGGATTTGATTACACTGGAGGTGTGGCATGTCAGTATGCATGGGTGTGTAGAGAGTTGCAAGCCGGTCATGGATGAAGCCGGATATGTCATGACCTTGCTTGGAGCAGATCACAATCAAGTGTGACCAGGTGCTGAGAAAACTGTCAAAGGTGTCAGAGACAAAGAGAACAACCCACAAGGCCTTCAGACAATGCATTAACTTTGTCAAAGCTTTATCAAAGGCGGGAGGAGAATGTACAGAAAGTTGTCAGGAGGGTAAGCACCCTGATCAAATGATCTCCAATGACAATGTGATGGACCAAAATGATAATAACATAGTTCATTGGTATAGTGCAGTGGTATGTGCCATTAGTTGAATTGTACTACCACATAGGTAGCATTTTTAACATACATTATAGTATCAATAGTGTCACAATGGCATGAACCACAATATTCCAATGCAGTATAGGTCCAAACACAATACTTGTCCGAAATACATTATATTAGGTATTGCTACTAATGTTGTGATCTGCTTGGATTTTTTCAGGGTAATTATATTGGTGTCCTTATGATATTTTTCAAACTCTGTAAAGGCATGCACTGATAGGTATAGACATTGTAATTTGCTTCCAGAAAGAAGTTTACCGTGATAGTGTCAGTCTTGGCTGAGAGATTTTTGTGTTCATGATTTGTTTTTGTTTAACCTTTTTATTCTGGCTCGATGAGTTGTGTTTTGTTGTTACTTTTTGATTTCTAAAATAAACCTACAGTCCTTAAGTCCTGAATCTCCTTATCTGCCTCCTGACTACATTTAGACACCCGGCCACTCTATTACAGTGGAATATAAATGCCAACAAGCTAGCGTCCTAATGCAGTAGCACTCACAAGACAATTAACTATACCCAGAAGCTGAAATATATTTAGTAAGAGCATCATTAAAATGAGATCCTTAGACACCGGCCCTTCAAAGCATATATAGCTTTAAATACCATTTTATCTGTCTGTTCCCTGGCTTTCAGCTTGATGCTTAATCATTATTCTATGGTTCTATTCTATGGTTCAACATGAACCTTAAGTGACACCATGTGCATTGGCATTCAAGTATTTTCCAGGCACATACACTTGGCAGAATCCATCATGTGCCTCCAGCTATAGAACGCTTTGAGATCCAACATTTCTGTTGATATAAGCTGTATTGCAATACTATTTAAGACAGTTGGATTCTATAAATTATGTTTGGATTTGGATTTACAATAAAAAAAGGCCTTATGCATTCGACTTCTAAATGACGGCTAGTTGGCTATTCAAATTTACATGGCCAAATAACAGTCTACCTGCTTGCCACTTGTTTATTCAATAGGAACCAATTAGTTGGCCATTCACATCTAAATAGATATCAGGTAACTGGTTGCCATATTGGCTATTCGGAGGCCAATGGATTGTTTCTTACTAAAAATCTGAACAAAATGCCAATGTCCAACATCCAACAGACAGACAGTTTTAGTTGCAACTAGGGAACTTTGGTTCCTTATTCAAGAGAAAATCATGTGAGTATGGATGTTTCATTGGCGTTGGTGGTCACTAAAGTGGCTTCTTTTTTAATCTTACCTGAATTGGAAGTCAGACAGTCATCACTTGTACAAACTGGAAAATGTACAAATTGTCACTCCCACACAGCAACCCTTCTGATAAGATATCTGACACTCTTTGTTGCTCAGCACAGACTTGTTTTCCTCCAGACGCATCATCCAGCAGCTAATCCTCTGTGACTTCCCCCTGGAAGATCATGGCTTGAAAGATGTGCCTGTTAAATCATCCCCGACAGCAGCCAGAGATAAACCTGTGGCAATTGCTAGGTCAAGAATCCATTCCTCCAGGGTCTGTCCCAAAACTACTGAAGCTGTGAAAACAGAGAGAACTTATTCAGTGAAGGAAAAGAACAAAGTCAATACTTCTTTCAAAGGCTTCTATAGTGTGACAGGATTAAGGTATTATAACATATTTAAGGTTAGCTCTTCAAAAGTGTTGTAGAAGATTGAAAGAAAAGATATATGTTGGACTCTAAATTGACCCTATTTTTAATTCATGAACTTACTTTTCTGAACATTTGCGTGGCTTTAGTTAATAATAATACTAGAAAAAAAACATTTAATTTAGAATTGTAAAATAGTGACAAAAATAAGTACGCACTACATTAGGACATCTGTAACATTTGAAGCATTTTGAGCAGCAGGAAACATTGTACAGATTAAGTCGTTCTGCATATAAACCATCATGAATTTGAGCCAGTGGAACTGGCAGGAAAATATCAGGTCTAGCCTTTCTGGAGCTAAATAACACTATCCAGGGATTAGTGTGCCAATTTAGTATTATCTAGCAGTACATTTTCTCAAAAACTATTCCAAACATCATTTAGTCAAAGTTTTGTAACACCAGCCATTCCACCATTCTGCACTTCATTTCTCCCTTCACTTTGAAGCCTACCATGAGACTACAACCAATCCAATCACCTGTTCTATTAACCCTGTACAACCTCTCACCTGCCCTGTAACCACTGCTTTCCAGTTTCAAATTCAATTGACTTTTAATATTACACATCAGTGATCTCAAAACTTCTTCCAGTATAATTTTAAAGATGTGTACACGATTTGCTTTTCAACTGTAGTGTCTCAAATTACTTTTATTTAATTTATCTTTATCTTTAGTTTTAAAGGGATCATTGGATCAAATGGCTTAGAGCCGAAAGAAGCATTGTCCTTCTTTGAATACACATTTATATACAGGATCAACAGTCGCCCACTTTTGTCATTGATTTGTGAAGATAAGGAAAAAGCACAAACAGTATTAGTGAAAATAGAAACGTTATTTTAAGTTGCATTAATTGTGGTTTAAAGGTGCATTAAATGTTGTTACAGTGTCAATACAAACTATGTTAGACAAAGTAATTATATTGTAAATGAAAATCTTCACATGTAATTACAATGTAATTAATATTACAGTGAAACCATATACACTTGTTTTATGAATATGTTTTTGCAAATATTTTTTTTGCAAATTTAACTCAAACCACAAATTTCTACACCACATTATCAATCTCTACACCTGTTTATACATTTTGCATATACACATATGCAGCAGAGGTTAAAGAAGTGTGCGTTGGACAAGGGAAAGAATGTGTCAGATGTCAAAGTGAATATGAGAATGGCAGTGAGTGATAAAGCCACGTTGCTTAAAAAAATTAAAAGCAGACCAGACTTTTCCATCAAAGGATTTAGGGAATCTGGAATTTATGATATGATCAGAAACTCTGAGGTTGTGTAAACCTGCTACTGTGGTACCTGTAGGATTGTTCTTTTTCAGGTTAAGCAGTTTTGTGTTATTTTTATTTATTTATTTTACAAGGGGTTAATTAAGTAGCATTCAAAATTGTTTATGCCAGAAAACCTGTAACAATGGTGTAGATTGGCTTTGGATTGTTACTGTCAATATGTGTTGATATTACTATCCACCACGCAGGTAACACCAAGTCCCTAAACAATGTTAAAATAAATGACTTGCACCGTTAAAAAAAGCTGATTTTGCCAGTGCTTGCTAGTCTATTAACTAGTTTTAAATTTAAAGCATTTTTGCTTCGGCTTTATTGTTAAAGTTTTCACACGTGCAATACTGTCCTATAATTACTACATGTACTGTGATCATGAAACTGTGTTATGTTAATGAGCCATAACTAAGTTTTAAAACTGAGAGTTAGCAAATGCCTATCGTTAAAGTGTACTGCAGTTAGTAATCCTTTCCAATTACTGATATCTTAATTGAAGGGCCATAGAAGAACGAAAAATATTGTAACTCATTTTTAGAAGGCCTTCTTTGTTGTTTTCCAAGTTGCTGCAGTGACACTGAAGTGCTGTAACTACTTTCTGTAAATTAGATAATGTTTTAGCAGACACATTTCATTAAGTAAACATGCATTTTAATGTTTTTGAAATTAAAAGTCAAAATATAAAAACTGACTTTTCTTTGTGAATGTGCTAAGTGAAAAATGCCAATTCAAAAACCGTCAAAATCTATCAAGGTAGCAAATTTGCAAATTTAATACCAGCCAAAATTTCCAATTAGACGGTACATTAGTTGCTTTAAGGATTTCCACTGTCTTATTAGAAATGTACTGTTTAGCACTGATCTGTACATTCTACTGTGCCCCCAGCATTTGAATAATGCTTTACATTACCTTGATTTGCATGTGATTAAATACATGACCTTTACAGTAAAATATGGGTTAATTACGATATATAATGGTAATTACACCACATATATGCGTGCGTGAATATATAAACATTGCATATTTAGCAGTAGCCATTAGTAACATTGAAAAACCTGAACCAAATTTGAGTACATTGACTCCTTTTGTCTCTTTTTACCAACACAGAACCAATAGTGCCATTGGTTTACTACAGTGTTACTCCTCACCACAGTTACTTGTCTCAGGTAAGATTAGCCTCTAACCTACCATGATATAGCTACTATTTTTCTGGCTTGCAAGTTCAATTGCTAGAAATATCACAGTATTACAGCATGCAGTTTTGATAGAGCTAGGGTGGCTGAGAAATATGTCCGGGTTTGGTCTGTGGAAAAGGTGGCAACCCTAAGTTCTGGTGAGCCACTTATACGATGTGTTAGAAGCAGTTGAAGCACAGCTGACTTTTCTTGGCACTATCATGTTGATAAATCAAGATGTGAAAGGCCACGTATTCAGGAGAACAAACAAATGATGTATTAGAGGAGGTGTACAGTTCAGAAAGTCTGCACGACAATGTAGTTATTACAGTCAGTACTTAACTTGAATTCAGCTCTTGCTTTTTAACCCAAATACATTAAAATATTTTTTTAGACCTACACAGAAGATTTTCCTTTCATGCAATCTGAATTAAACACTTTTGCGAAACAAATTAAACAAAAAAATGGATCCAAAACAAATACTTCATGAATAAAATGCACAAGCTCTAGAGACAAAACTTAATTAAGCAATGACAGAATTTGCTGCTGATGTAAAAATAATGATCTTTTTTTCTGTTTTATTTGCAGATATTTAGTTTGGTAATCTGAAATGCATGAAACTGTTTGAACAAGGGAAATATAAAAATATGCACATGCGTATATAATTGCGTATATAATTGAATTAACATGCTGGTAAAAAGTGGAATCTAGACTGCGGTGCATTTAATTTCTGTGCAAATGTTATTGGTACAAAGTTTGCATTACATTTGTTTAAACACTCGAAGATTTATCTTTCATCTGGTAAAATAAATCAGATATTGAAGCAGGTTCTGAAACAGTTTTTTTTTTTTTAAGCAGAGCAATACTTTGATATTGCACTGTATGTATACGTTTACAGTGATACAGAGAATAAATCCAGTTTATTACCCTTCACTCCCAATGTGCTTTTTATAAAATATCTGCAAACTATCAATTTACTATTACCACTCACAACTGGGCTGGTAGTCCTGATTTTAAAAAAAAAAACAAAAAAAAAAAAAAAACAAGATGACAGAATGTGACAGAGGCAAAATAATTCTTGGTGATTTATCCCTCTCCCATCCTGTGAGGGCGCTGTGTAAAGGAAACAGAGTACCCTGGACTGGATGGCCAGACTATTCATTCCCAGGATTAGATGGAAGTCAGTCATCTAGAAAGGGGGCGGGGCAAAGTGATCTGTTCCTTTGTATGGTTAGAGCTGAACCGGAAGGAGACCGTGTATTGTAATTGTGTGTGATTTATTTGTTTTGTTATGTCGTGTCTAAAGAATTACTGTTTGTTATTATTAGATGGCTGAACACGATCCAGAGCTGTTGCCAAAGGCCAGCACCTACCCGGACATCACTGCACTTTGTTTCACAAATAACTGTATTTACACAACAAGCTCTTTAGCACGAACTGTGGACTTGTGTTTGTGTTTTGTGTTATGTGTGGGTGTTTAGGAACGGGACTATTATAATTACGGGACCAACCCGCTGTATTGCCTGTTCTCATTGTTATTGTTTACTACTGTTTTGTCATCAGACTGGATTTACAAAAAAAAAATAACATTGCACCTGGATTATCGTTATCTGTCTGTTCATTGATCACTGCTGCATTCCTGCAACTGCACACTGTTAACCTCTTTGCCACATATAACTATAATATCGAGCAGATAAAATGTAAAGTCATATTATATTGAACTCATACATTTGTGCAAGATCAAGCAGTATATTGTAGTTGCATTAACAACAGGTTTTTAATTTAGTTGGTAGCTAATTGCTCATTGGGACTACTGTGTTTCTGGCAGGGAGGTTCTGCCACATACACACTAAAACAATAAGGTGTTGCATCTATTTGTATGTATAAAAAAGTGTGTGTACTTTATAACATAACACAAAACACCTAGTAATGAGTGAGTAACCCTTTGCGGTCCTAGTCCCTTCACCATAGGCATAACACAGACATAAACAAACAAGAGAGTTGCTTCCGCATCCAGCACTCAAAGAATAGCACGGATATTTGGGCAAGCTTTTTGAGATGTTATAGTAATAAAATAATGACTTGCATCGCATTATTGAGGAGTTTGGTGAAAACGAGTGATCAGGAGATGATTTATCAGTATGTATGACTAAGATCTATGTGATAAATACAACGAAAAAGGGAGGGGGCAGGGCTGGAGTGTAAAATTACTTTGAAACAGCATGTGAAAAATAAATATCGAGTATAAAAATAATTTGGACCTGACGCGCCTCACAGGCGCTGAATAAATGGACCGCTAAGGGTTAAATTGAAGTTGTAATACACTTTTACTTCTTGTTAATGGCATCTTCATAACACACTTATAAATGTTTATTAGTAGATAAATAATCTACCCTGTTCCTACATATCAGAATTGTATTGTTATTTCTACATGGGGATCTCAGTGATTATCTTTTTAAAAGAAATTCCATATGGAGTTTTCACCTTTGTCTCTCGGCAACTTGTACTAATTTGATGATTGGACAACATCGACCCACAAGGCAGCTGGCCTTCTTCCAATCATTATGTTATACTGAAGTATGTATCACTGTGAACTGAATCTGTCATTGGCTGCTTTTGTGACCAGTTGTTTGTTTCACTTTACCTATTTGTATCTCAGGCAACAAAACATCAAATATGACAGAAGCAGAATTGTCTCATGAAGTATTTAAAGGCAAAAAAAAAAAAAAAAAAAAAGCCAAACCAAACAAGCTCCCAAACCCAGTCGGGTTCATGGACAGAGCTCTTGTCACGCCTTGACACAAGGCCTTGTCATCTTTGATTTTAATTGGCTGTTGGTCCCACGAAGAATATAAATCTGGTGTTCTGCTCTCACTACATCCTTGCTTGGATTGCTATGAGAAAGAGTAAATAAGATTGTGGAAAAGGGAATGAAAATAAAATCATTGTCGTTGGTATTCTAATAATAAAAAAATATATACAAATGAATTAGGTTTCCAGTCCACAGGACTGAAGAACACAGCAGAGCACTAATTAAACCCAGCCTCTGAGCAAGGAAAGATTACAATGTATTCAAGATGTTCCATCTCACTGCCTATCCTGGTTAAACAGTTTATAATTAACAAAATACCTTGAACTGGCACTGATACAGCAGACTCAGCTGTGATATAAGAGAGTATTGAGAATGCAAATGCTCCGAGGTGCCTCTTAGTGTCAGGAAGGGAGGGGTCATTTTAATCAGGGTATGGTAGCTGAGGTTCATTGATAAGGCAGATTGTCAGTCTACCCGTCACCTGGCCCGGACAATCCAAACAGCTGTCTCCCAGAGTGAACCACTTTAATTGTCTCTGTGTGTATTTAAAGGGGCGCTGAGAGAATACATACAGCAGTGGCAAGTGAATGGAAACCTATTGCATTTATACATATGAACAGTTTAAAGAGAGTGGAACCAGGGATGAAATGGAAGATCAGGTTGCTAAATGTTCTAAGTTCCAAATGCATTACTACTTTTTTTCTTATCTACATTTTAAAATGCTCAGGTATGTGCTAAAATTGATATAGCAATCGATTGTACATGCATTTCTAATAGAAATATGTAAGCATTATCATGTCTCTCCTTTAGTGTACAATCAAAGAATATGAATAGATGCCAGGAGAGTGATGAGACCCAATTTTTTTCATTGATATAGTGGTAGCACTGATCAAAGTTTAACACAGTAGCTTTAAATAATTAATAAACAATAAGTGTCTACTTTTTGTGCAGTGCAAGTAATTGTTTTTTTGTTTGTTTTGTTTTAAGTTTTCCTGTCTAGCAAGTTCCCTACCAATTTTGTGTTTAGTTTTCCAGATTTTAATTTAAATTAAATGGGTGAAACCCATGTATCCGATTTATCCACATATGTTTATTTAGTGTTATTATTATTATTATTATTATTATTATTATTATTATTATTATTATTATTATTATTAGTATTATTATTATTTTACTTTATCCTTGCTCTGACTGTGCTGCCTTAACATTTCAAACTCTAGTCATGCTCCTGTTTCTATGGTTACTCCTCCAAACATGACCCATGAGCAAGGAAAGAACCCCTAGAGAGGCGGAATTGTCCCTGAATGGATGACAACTGTAACAGAATATGTGTGCAAGCCTTGCCTTGAGCTAAAATGCCATCCAACAAAATGACAGCTACTCTATTATAGGGTGGTATTGTATTTTAGTCAAGATTTATTTTCTTTGTAGGCTGAAAGTTTTTGTTTCATTGATTAAAGACAGTAAACCACAAAAAAGTTGGGGTGGGGATAATCTCTGTATTAGTCTGAAGCTCTGAAAATGAAGATCAATTGAACGGACTGTCTGCTGACACAGTATTAGATTTGAATGTCACCTATTTATTTAATGCAGTGTAAATTCAAACAGAGGGGAACTATGTGGCTCAGTGAATGTGAATGTTGCCCTTTGCCAGCCTACTGCAATCGTTGCATAAAAGTATAAATTCAAGCCTTCAAAAATTGAATTGCGCATCATCTTTTAAAGGTTATTGTATTTATTAGTGTGTGCATAGGGGGGGTGTTTGCATTCACAGGAAGGAGTACAGACACTAGGAGCCAGAGGTCACGTCGTTTATTCAAGACAGCTACGCCATGTAAATGATAAACATTCTAAAGATGCACCAGCTGTTACAAATTCTTAGACCTAAACCAGTATTTTTTCAAATTTTTAAATGCACAAACTTTTATAACAGAGGGATCATTAGAAGAGCTTATTTCAGGGGGCCACACTGGTTCACAGAGTAAAGATCTTGCAGCATGTGGGGAGATTCATACGATTGGGATCTTGCTGGTTCACATCATAGTCATGCTGAGAGCCCGCAGGTAGCACTGGAATGGTCATTTCACTCCCAAGTGGTGGGGGGGGGGGGGGGGGTTGCTTGAGGTTAGTTCGCCTCACAGCTGCCAGTCAAGGCCAGACAGCCACTTGTTGATCTAATCTCTGTCCTTCTGGAGTGTGGGTGCCTGTTGTATACATTTCTATCACACTACACACTCATCAGCAGTGTAGTTTCGAGTTCTGCTACATCTGTACACCAGTTCATATCATCAATATCATCTCTGTATTTTCTTTCCAGAGCTTAAAATAGGCATGTTTGGAGATGTTTTTATTTATTTATTTATTTTTGCACAGTTAAAATTGATTGCAATGTATTGCACATAGTGTAATGCATGTCACAGTTTTCCAGCTACAACAGCCACTTATCTGTGCTTTTTTCTTAATGAGACAAAAATACACGTCCTGATCTTCTGTGATCCCTTTGCAAATCTGGTGTCTCGAAATGATGATCACACAATAAAACAAATAACACAAGAGCCAATAGAACTTGCTATCAAAAAAAAAAAAAAAAAAAAAAAGAATAATGCTAATGAAGTCAACCTGGGAAATGGCATAGAGCTGTATGAATGTATTTCCACGATTACCAAAAGTGAATTTTTAGGCATTTCACAACAGACTTCCCTGGGCAATCTCCAAACATTGAAATATGTGTATACCCTTATTCTCACTATGTTAATTATGTTATAATCAAGAAACAGTATATACACCTCCATAACTGACCCTGATAAAACCCTTGAAACCTCAGCAGCAAGTCAACTGTCTGTGCTACTCAATCTCTTTTTTCTTGTGGTTTCTAAGATCATAGCATGAAATCCCACTGTTGCAAATTAGTCGAAAATAAAAGTATATTACTGTTCTTATAACAAAGCTAATAGTTATAGTGCTATTTATAGTGTAAACCCAGGTGGTCATGTTTCTGTAATATCATCCTGAAATGTACACAATTGTTGGAAACACCCTTTTTAATGCAATGCATATTTAACTAATAGAATTGGAAGTAAGTAAATTGCTAGATTTCTATTTAAAAATGTATGGAGTGACAATATTCTCCTTTTTCCTTTGAATTTGCCCCCGGCCCCCCAAAAAAACAAAAAAAATACAATTGGAGAGTTTTACTGGTTGTGTAGTGCACGAGTGGGTATTTTCTTTAGTCAGTCACCAGCACTGTGGTGCTGTTTTTTGGAAAGGAGGAAGTCTCTGAGAAGCCTGTGTAAGGCTTGTCCTGGTGGGGTTGATGCTATACGCAGCCTCTAATAAAGTATGTATGTGCACATTGTAGTGTCACTTCGGAAATCAATGATAAAAGTAATTGTTTCGATCAAATGAATTGACCCCACTGTGAAGTACTTTTTCATGGCATTGACACCTGTATTTTGTATGCCTATCCTTAGTAGATACCAAAGTACTTATTCACACAGAGGAAGATTTTTAACAGGGACGATATTGAAAAACTTTGCCAACCTTTTAATATTACTGAATTTCTTATGACACTTGAAGTTAAGAAGGAATTTGTCAAGACCAGTCCAGACTACATATTGTATAAAGAGGCAAGCCCTTTTTTTAAGGTTGTCTCATAGCCTTCAGCCTCACAGCATTCAGATACAACTCAACACAAATTATATCTTAGCTGGGAATAAGGGAAACATGTATTTTTTCAGAGGGTAAAAGCACTTCGCATCTCACATTTGCTATCCTGATCTATTTCACAGCGAGGTGAACAAGGAGGTAGATTTATTAAATCAATTCTGTACAAACCACCTTTTTTATAATCCTATCCTAAATATACAAAAGTGACATAATAGAAAGAAATATTTCACAGATTACATTGTATATACAAACAACAAATATTTCCTGCAGCATATTGTTCAGTTTCTTTTATCCTCTGCTGAGTACTGCAAATGATGATAGTAAAAATAGCAAATTAATATCAAAACTATTAAATATGAAGGATTCAGATGCATCTCAAAATGAAAGTGCTGACTTGTATAAAATATAGTGTGTAACATACAAATATTGCTGCAACCTAATGATTATTGCATTATCTCAATAAAGTTACATAAATCAAAATTGCGCAGATCATGTATCAAAACAGCGACTGTGCTGCATCATTGAACCCTTGTCGTTCTGACCTTCCCTGCTGTCATGCCCATTACTGTTCAATTAAAGACAGAATCCTGCCGTGACAGGACGGAGCATCTGCTGTGCCAGTCTGGCAATGATTCAATAAAATCACGCCTCAGGAAGATAGAAAGTTGAGTGTACCCATCAGATCCACATTCCCCCAAGAATAGAGATTGACTCAGTAAAGGCAGAAGACCTAGTGAATTATGGGTTCATTTCAAAGATCTCTTATAGCAACATTACCTGCAGTAAGCAACAACTATTAGTGATGGATAAGGTTAATTGATCTATTTTTCATGTGCAGACAAAAATAATATCTCTGTCCAATGCAATAAAATCATTGTTTCCTGATAATATTTATATATATATTATACATTTAATTTTAACAATGTAGGGGGACATGTATCAAACGTTTACAATGGCATTAAGGTCATAACACCGAGTTTATGCCAGCCTTAAAATTGCCCCGTATGTATCATGACACTTTTGGCAAGTTAAGGGCATGTTAGCACCACCAAAATGTGCTCTGCCATTGAATGCGTGCCACCGCTCATTAGCCATGCATTTTAAGGCATGTCAAGTCTTAATTATATGCATGGACAAACTGTAGGTTGGGCTCATTTGTAAATTAAGTCTGTCATATTAAAATGAGATTCATGAAGTGGCAGAACAGCAGCGTCGGCCCTTAAAGGGTTCACAAATAAGAACGATTTCAAATTGGTCTTCTTTGGGGCGCAAAGAAAAACTCAGAAAGCAGCTGATAGGAAAGAGCATTATGGCAATGACAATAAAACTATCACGAAACCAACATTTTATTTATATATATATAGAATATTCTACTGATGTAAGTTGCCTACAATGTGTTCTCATAGTTCATCAAGAACGTCACCCAAAAACCAAGGTTGTAACATTTTAACATTTAGCTTAGTCAACTCTAAAAATGAACATTGTAATTTGATTTGCTATTGAAATAATCTGTGAAAATATCACAAAACAAGCTGGAAACAAGACTGCAAAAAAAAAAAAAAAAAAAAAGCAACAAAACAACCTTGAATGACAAATTCAGCAACATTTTCAAGTTTTGTTAACCTTTAAAACTTATATAATTTATAACCTATTTTGCTCCCTCTAATCCCTAAATATTATTTATTTATTTATTTATTTATTTATTGCATTTATATAGCGCTTTTTATACAGAAGTCTCGCAAAGCACTGTACGGTAAATAACAGAAAAAAGAACAAACCACAATACATTTGTATAGCATGTCACACATACAACTGCCATAATCACAATGTTTAAATAACAAATTTAACAGTACGCACATAATACAAAAGCAGCAATTTTAAAGTTACATTAAAAACCACTAAGAAAATAAAGCTATTTTGATGAAAGTGTGTTTTTAGTCTTGACTTGAAAACTGTAACGGTCCCAGCTTCCCTGACAAATGAAGGCAGAACATTCCATAATTTAGGAACTGTACAAAAAAAGCCCTACTTCTTGTGTTGCTTTTATGACAGTGTGGAATTATTTTGGAATCATAGCGAATGAAAATAATGAACACCTGACTGGATTTGTTGCTTGTAAAACCTGTCATGTTTTTGTAAACGTCAGCCACAGAACTGGTATATCATCTCTACGAAAGCACAGGTGTAGCTTCCTTTCAACTGGTGGCACAAAAGGAATGGACAGGTATTTTAAAGTAAAGTAAGTAGCGATAGTTGATATGTTACAATGTTAAAATATATGCAGACCACAAGAGATAGCTACCACGCTGTATAGCCTATTGTGTAAACTCAATCCGTGGAGAATGGTAGAGATATCTGTGTGTGAATGTGAGAGTGTGAGAGATTCAATTGTCACAGGCAGTAGGTAAAGGACAAACATTGCAGGTTTGGGTCGTGTTGCAGGTCTTATTAAAGTGGGTCGGGTCGCGGGTAAGAAGACGATGTTGCAGTGGGTTGCGGGTTCGGTTCAGGTCCTGTAGTAACAGGCCCGGGTCGGAAGTGGGTTATAAAAATCGGACCCGCTCAGGACTCTACAACACATTTTGGGACACCAGAAAAAAAGTGCATCGCAATAATCAATTCTACATGAAACAAAGGTATGCATTAGTCTCTTGGCATCAAGATACAGAAATAATTGGTCTAAGTTTAGTTGTATTTCTCAAATGGTAAAAAGATATTTTAGTAACTTCCTTAATATGAGTCTCAAATGAGAGATCAGGATCAAAGAGTTTTAAACTAGTTTAAGTTTTCATGAGAGATGGCATTGGTCAAGCTGATGTAATCCCACATTTCCTTTTAGTTGGTGCTGTGAGCCCACTGGCATAACCTCATTTTATCTGAATTCTGTGACATCCAATGCTTGATGTCTGTAAGGCAAGTAGCTAATAATACCCAAGCAGAAGAAATTTCTGGCTTAAGGGACAAATATAGCTAAGTATCAGCAGCATAGCAATGGAAGTTCATGGAAGTCTGCAGATAATGTCACCTAACGGTAGCATATGTAATGAGAACAACAAGGGACCTATAAGGGAGCCCTGTGGAACACCACAGACAACTTCTGATAATGTTGATTTTGACTTGTCAGTAGAGATGAACTGAAACCTATCAGAAAGATACAATTTGAACCAGGATAAGACAAGTCCAGAAAGTCCTACTGTGCTTTCAAGGTGATTCAGTAGGGTGGAATGGACTATAGTATCAAAGGTAGCACTTTGATTTAAAACTGGTGGAAAGCCAGAGTCAGAGCTTATCAGCAGATCATTCACAACTCTGACAAGTGCAGTCTGGGTGCTATGTGTAGCGCGAAAACCAGACTGAAACTTCTCGAATACACCATTAAGAGTTAGACATTTTTGTAATTGAATTGCAACAACTCTCTCTAGAATCTTATCTAAGAATGGTAGGTTGGAGATTGGCCAATAGTTATTAAGGACTTTAGGTGCCTTAAGTGCTGAGGGAACTATACCGGAAAAAGTGAAAGAAATGTTAGAAGTCATTGCAGCTGTGAGAGGAGCTGTTGTCAAGGGTAGGACTATTAAGGGAAGGATTAATAAATTTATCTAGGGTAGCAAAAATAAATCTAGGATTATTTTTATTTGTTTTAATTAAACACGGGAGAAACTGCAAACCTGAAATGACAAATCAAAGCTTTTGTGTTTTTCTTTATACACACTGTTATTGTACAGTATGAGGTATTCACTAGTCATGAAGCACATTGTTGTGGGAACCAAATGCATGGCATTGAGTCAGACTGTTTACAGCTACTGCAGCGCTGCTTCTACCTTATAAAAGTATGAAATCAACAGTGGAGGTGAAGAGGACAGTAATGTAAAACACTGTAAGGAAAATAAAATGCATATTTTCCCCGGTAAGCAGTCAAATACCCAATTTCTGTGAAATTCGTGATGTTGTGAATTTTCAGGGGCATTTCTTACCATGGAGAGTACAGGCTCTAAACCTTCCTGCACAACCCAGGAACAGAGGGAGAGTACTGAGAAGAAGAGAGAGTATTTAGGGTATGCATTACCCTTTTTGATCTCCCCGAGGATGAAATCCTAGCTTGATACTAGCTATTTCATTAGGTACAATTGTTTGTATCGGTCTGTGAGGGTGTGGAGGGTGATGTGGTGCAGTCCAAACGAAACAAAAGTTTCAAATGATGTCTTTAACCTGCAGGGCCTTCAAATATTTGAGGCAAGTTATTTTTACAATGCTGTATACATAAACAAAGAGTCCATACCAACAGGGATGCAAAACAGACGTGTGTGACGGGGTGGCAAGGTGGGGTTGGGTGACGTGCCTCTTGGTTCCAGCTGCAGTGGTGGTCCGGGAGTTTCAGCTTCAGCTCCAAGGGCTACCACTGTCGTCTGTGTACAAGAACTAAACAAAACAGCTTCCAGCTTGTTACATACCAAGCACCAAGCAAGGGGAAGTATTCAGCAAACTGTGTTCCCTAAATACTACCAGACTCTTCCTTGTAATCAGCGTGTCACATCCTCCAGTCCAATCTTTGCAAACAAAACAGCTGATCACAGTGAAGAAATCCAAAGATTTGACCCACTGAAAGATGGCTGACTTCCGGTGTAACTTCCGCCCCTACGATGACCTTTGAACCGGTGCATCTCCTGTCGAGGATACTTCCAGCCTTGCCTAGTGCCCTCTCAGGTCGGGAGGGAGATTTGCAGGTCAGATGAATTCTCTCCCTGTCACATGGTCTTATAATAAACTTGCTTCATTACATGCTTTTTTAATGTATATTTGGTTTTATCCGTTGTGTAATAATAACATAATATAAAGTCAAGATACTTAGTCAGCACAGATTATTGCCTTGTCAAATGACCTACCTATTGTTCAATTGAGGTAGCCCATCTGGACGGGTGGTGTTATTTTTCAGATTGGTGTGTTAATCTGTACTACCGGTAGCCCATTTTGAGGGTTTCAGAACACTGGCGCAGCAGGATTTTTGTATTTAAATTTTCCCTTTTTTGTTGTGCCTTATTCATTTTGGGCCAGTTAATACATTCAGGATGGGGTCAAATTTGTGCCGCAGTAGAGCTCTATTTACACTCCGCCAATTTAATGTTTGCCTGGTCGATCTTGAGACATGTCTCCCATAATGTTTTATGGTTCCCACTGACATATCTTTCAGGTTCAAATCACTCACACATTTATTACATTATCCATGATGCTTAAAAATATATTCATAATGCATATTTAGGTCAGACCAAAGTACACATCTCTGAGGGAATTTATAATCACATACTACGTGCAGTTTTCTTACTGCTTGAAATCCCACAAGCAACTGGGTGTCTGTTTCCTCCTCATACAGAATATGTAATTGGCAATACTGGATAAAAAAAAAAAGGTCCTGTAGTGCATAAAGTGTGTACTTCATAATGTAAATTCTGGTTATATATTGTAATGTAAAGATCTGGAAAGGTCTGGAGTACTATGAATGCCCTGTGAAAAACACTGGTTTGTTCCTTTACCACCCTTCTACACACTTTTTCCAGGTGGCATCAGGTGAACTTATCGAGGGACTTCACAGTGCAGACACCTAATTACACACACAGCAGGCCGGATTTAAATACAAACTTACAATAAGCAAGGTATTTGCATAAAACTACAACAACACCCTGCCTTATTTAATTTGTTTTGATAGAGTTTATTTCAGAAATATATTCTATTATATCACAGAACAAAATAAAATGCGATGAGGTAAAAGCATTGAGACATGACGAAACTATAAATACAACGATATAAATCACTGAGTTACTCAAGCTCACCAGCAACAGCTAATTTAAAAATGATATACAGCTCAAGAGCATTTCTCTGGATCTGATGTCCACGCAATAGCTAATACTTAGGAAATCCATTTGCCTGGCTTTAGTTCAGTTATGTAGTTTAATAAACCCTTAAATCAGAATCAACTTTGAACCCTGCAACATTCTATATGTAACCAGAATGATCAACAGTGTGAGGCAAGGCTACCAAATTCATAGACGGGCATACGGCATAAACCTTTTAGCTTGTGTTCTTCAGCCTCACAGTAACCACAGTACAAAACAGGCAGGCTGGTATGCAAATCTATTATCGTTTCAGACGAGCTGTATGTTCTTTTGATTCTTCTACCTCATTTATTCCAGTAGGGGTCAGTCTCATACTAGCTCCATTTACCCTTTGACACAAACTTACTGTAGTTTAAGGAGGACTATAAAGGTATAATATGACCAGAAAGATGCTTGTGGAAGAAATGTACACTGCAGATATATGACAAATTACCAAAGAAAGACAATACTCATACATAAAGCTGATCCAAAGTATCACCGCAGCTCTTAAAACCAGGGCTGAAGTAATTATAACTTATATTAAAATTGTGATAGTGAGATTGTTTGACTGTATCGCTCACCTTGGTTTGCCCTTTGAAATGAAAGGTTGTACAGAGGGTCACTATCTCAGAGCAGAACAATGTTTGACTGAACCAACTGATAAATAAAAAGATAAGGAACAACCAAAGGTCTATTCAAGTTTGAAATAGCCACTAGGCTGTCTGTTTGTAATTCTTGTTACTGTAGTTTGGCACCTTCTGAATGCCACGTCCCAGTTACTTTTCAAGAACAATGACACACTTAATATGTTTCATAGTACTAAGGTGAACCCTAGAAGAAGCATCACATTAGAGACAAGCTAGATAAATATAATTCTAGTTGTACATTACAATAGATTCAAATTGATGGGCCTTTTCATTTTTCAGGCAAGATTCAAATTGATATTTTATTAACTTGCCAGAGCAACGTAAAATAATTTAACAATAATAAAGTTATGTCGTTGTATATCAGTATATCATTTATCATAATACTACAGGATATTTAATTTGAGATGCTTTATGATACATTTTTGTATTTCAACCATCTAATATCTAAATGTGTCATTTTGCTTTTTATGACTCATCAATTTTCTTTATTATTTGTCATCTGTTGTGTCAAGATAAAATATTTAACCAGTATGTAATGCAAGAAGTGCCACAAACCTTTAAAAATAAATTTAAAAAATTAAATTAAATAAAAAATAACATTTGGAACCTTGTTAAAGTAGAAAAACAGAACTCTTGGAAATCAAAAACAAGCAAAAGGAAAAGTTGCCTGAAATAACATGTTATCAAGCCAACAAATAATGATGATGGATTCATATATAAAGGAGTAAAGACCAGAAATTTGAAAAGCTTCTTACACCATTTTTCAGATAAGAAAGAAAACCTATTTTACAATGAATTAACTTAAGAATCCCCCTATGATACCTATTAGTTGTTAATTTAAGCTTTTATTACATCAATGGGTGTTTTTTTTTTTTTTTTCTACTTGAAGAAAACTATGGGCTAATAAAAAAATGTATACTTGGGAATTTTCCCCTGTAATATTTAGTGAGGATAATATAACTGATGTTAAAAGAACATAATTATTTGTGCTATTATATTTTACTTGGGTGGTTAACGCATTACATAAAATCCTTGTTGGTCCTATGTCACTGAGAAATGCAAGAGATATCAGTATGCTAAAGATTTTGAACCCCCTTGGATAACTAAACAATATTCATATATATTCAATATTCATATATACATAAATACACTGTAACATTAACACTTCATTATTTTGGTCCATGGTCAAAATCTCCAGTAATGCAGTCAAAACCAACTGATTAACAAAACCCTAGGGTTCTGACAACAGAAAATTCACAGAAAGGAAAGATCAATATTGTATTACTTTGACAGACAAAAGAGTCTATGCCCATATGCCCAAGGTGCACTCCAGTGGTGTGTTCACACTATCAATGGGCAGATTGTCAGATGCCATTTAGCAATATCCTGAAGGGTCTTTGAAGAATAACACATCTGCATTTACATTCCTTTGTCTTAAATAACAATAGAAACACCTATATACTTAAATTTGATCTGCTGACAATTCTTACTTTCTTATACAAATACATTAATCTAAATGTGTTATGAGACAAAATACAATATGGTGGTAAGTCTACTTTTTTATAGAAGAGAGTGAGCTAGTTTTGTAATCAATAAATTAAATCATTGGCTAACAAAAAATAGAGGCAGCACAATATAATAGAAGCACTTTTATAACGGGGAAAAAAAAATCCACTTTATCCTGTCCTTTTTTATTTTGACATGAGTTTACAACAAACTACTAAGTGCCATGTCAGTGGATGTCATTTTATGGTAATTAAGGAGAAGCTACATTTACATTTCAGACATCACTCATTATTAGAATCATACCATTAATCATATCTGCTTTGCATTGAAAACAATGTTTACACCCCTCTAGCCGCTCCCCATCTCCACAAGCGAGACGGGTTAAGCGCTGTAGACAAGCCAGGAACATAATGGACCTCAAGGCTCAGGTCCTGGAGCTCCAGTCAAGACAGCAGGCACCTGTGGCTCCGGCTTCAGCCCCGGCTCCACCGTCGCCTGAAGTACCGTACCCTCCCTCCCCCAGGGGAGATCAGGGTGAACTTGAAGAGTCGTCCCAGCTGACAGAGGAGAAGACGCGTTTTCTATAGCAGCCTTTTGGGGTGAGACCTCCTTCCCCACTGACGGAAGTAGGAGGGGTGTTCGAGCTCTTTTCTGAGATAGAACCTAGCTCCAAGGTGGCTTCGGAAGCTAGTGTGTCACCGCTATTGTGCTCTACATCGGCACTGATGGGATGCGCTGCAATGTTCTTGCTGGTCCCCTGGACAGCAGCGGCCGAATCATGCTGGTCCGTGTTCAGGACACAGGCTGTGGCTTCTCGCCCGCAGCGTTTTCCAGCCTTCCCGGACTTCATGGAGATGGTATGCTCCTCCTTGGAGAAACTGGGCCTGGCAGTACAGTATTTCCCCCAGTAGACTCCACTATCATGGCCTTGGTCAAGGCTCTTACGGTAGTGGGATGTGCCTGAACCCTCAATGCAGGGTTATGGAGACAAACCTAAGAAGGGTATATGCAGTGGAATCACAGGTAATCTGGCAGGTATACTGACGGCCTACAGGACGGCATACTGTGAGAGGCCTCGCTCCCACAGCCAATGGCTACTGAATTGCACTTCCTCTCAGGCACACTGCCCTGGGCCGTAGTCTGGAAAGCCTTGTAGTGGCTTGCAGACAGCTGTGGCTGTTGCAAACAAGGATCCCTGACATGGATAAGGCTGTGCTGCTAGACTCACTGCTATCCCCAGGGCATACTTTGGGCCAGCCATGGAGGAGATCCTAAAGCAATCCCACCGAGAACGTGAGGCATTTCGGCAAGTGGCCTTGCTACTCCCTCCCTGCGTTCCAGCACGGGGAAGGTCAAACCATTGGCAGCCTCCTCCAGTCACATCGGTCATCCTCACGGTTCGGTAGGCAGGACTGTGGATGTCATCCAGGAAGGGGCCTATGAGCTGCTGTGATGTAAAGAAGTCAACAAATACCTACCAATAGGCAGGCATATCCCATATGTTCAGGGAACCAGGATTACGGTAAGTAACCTAATGTTCCCCCATCTTGCCTGTGATATTTGACACGCAAGTCTGCATACAAAAATAGAAGTGACGCACTAAGGATAAAAAAACACAGTGAATAAACGCTATAGTGTGAATAGCCCTTAACGGGAGCGTTCTCTGTTTTTTTTTTTTCTGACAATGGTTAAATATAATTATTAGTTCAATGTTTCCATTAAGATGCCCTCATAGCACAAACGAGATGTGTTAATGTGCTGTGCTAAAGTTCTGCCAACAGGCTACAGCTACTACTAATTCCATTGAAGTTTCTTTTTTTTAACTACATATACATAACTATTAATATGCTCTTTGCTTTATGGTTATCCCCCCACCCCCCCCTCCCCCTTTACTCAGCAATGATATTATCAGATTAACATCACTGTCTTGAAGTTCTTTCAAGGTAAAACAAAATGTGTCTGGTAAAATATGTATGATTCTTAACTCCAAATCAATTCATTTTCAAAGAAAGACTATAACTACTGTAATTATCATACAGTTTGTTCTGAAGCTGAATAAAAAGCATTTCTTAACACAAGACTTCTACAGGATTACAGGAGACAGAAATGTATTTTTGTCACTAAGGTAATGATTCTTCAATTTGTTCCTGGAATTTGACACATTTTGACCTACAATGTTAATTGTAACAAACTGGCAGTGGCCTACCCCCTCCAGGCATTCCAAGCATGGAACACACATTCCAAAATCTAGAACAATGCAGTACAATGACAGTATGATGACAACAGAATTCTAGATGAAGAACAGTCCATTCTAGGGGCCAAAAGCCATTGTAAACACAGCCATTGAAAACAATCATAAAGACTGGTCAAAACGTTTGTCATTGGATTTATTACATTTGTTTCAATATTTCAAACATGTTATTCAGTACTCTTTAAAAACATGTATATCTGTATATGTATGTGAAGCTTGTGTACCTACAGTGGAAAATACCCCTAGAAAATGTAAAAAAACTATAAATCTGGTTAAGTAAACATTACTGCAGCTTTACATCTCCACTCTAAATTTAGCTAGCTTGTGGCAAATTGGTCACAAAAAACACACACACACATACATATGACTATGACTTATCTGGAACAACTGTAATAAGCTGTTGCTAATGAAATGTTGTGCACACAGCTCATTAGTCCAGTGGTCCTCATTTTCTTATTACAAAAGGCACAGAATCTTGTCTTAAACCACTTTTTCAAGATTAATTTAGGTCACTAAGTCTTTAGATTTGTTGCGTGGTGAATGTAGCCAGTGTTGTGGCAAACTGAGGATTTGCAAACTAGACATAATAAAACGTTTCCAGTTTACCTGGTGATAACACCTTGGAGCATTATTTTAATTAAACATTAAAAAAATGTTTTCCATTTTGTCACCTGGCTGATGAATGAAGTGGATTTGTTTTTGTTTTGTTTGCGTTTTTTTAACTTCATGCAGTAGGGGCTTCTAGTAAAGAATGCATTGTTTGTGGAGTTGGTGATAAACAGGCTCAAAACAATTAATGCTTAATTTGCACTGAGGAATTAAGTTCTAAATGAGATCTTTAACTTTGTCTTGAGTAAATAAAATTTCCTGTATATTTCATCTCTTTCTGTGCATCCTACAGTTCATGCACATTTTATAATCGGTGTTAATCACCATTCCCACAAGTAAAACATTTAATAAATGATTCAAAGCATTTGTCAGTTCAAATCTTGTCTGAATGAATGGAGAAAAATGTTGATCAAATTCAAAATGGATAAAGCAAATTAAATATAAAGTTTATTATATGCCAATTTTACAGAAATTAACATGCCTCTACAATACTAATAACAAATACATTTTTGAAAACAGATACATTCATTTAGTAACCCCATCTTATTGCTGTTAGGTCGATATCATTAGAAAAAAAAACATTCAAGTAAACTGATTTTTTTTTGTCAATAATGCAACAAAGTCACATGGGGGAGGAGGTTAATGTCTAGCACTGTGTTCTGAATGATAATGATCGAAAAGCAGACGATAATGCCAGCCCTTAACAAGATCCCTGATAATCTCTGTCAAACCTAAAGCTCAGAAGCACTTACAGTAGCTGTTTTCAGTTGCTGAATCACATTTTAACTAACAAAGTATGTTAGACAGAATCTGAAGCAAGGACTTGTTTACAAACAAATATTCAGAAATGGTCGCAAAAATAAAAATGACTGTGACTTGTATTTACTTTATAAAACAACCAAGCAATTTCATTATGAAAAATATGATTTGCTGGTATGGTATAATATATGTTATTACATTTTTCTGTACTAGTGAAAATTTTCATTTCACTGTGTGTATATATATATATATATATATATATATATATATATATATATATATATATATATATATATACACACAGTGGCTTGCGAAAGTATTGGCCCCCCTTGGCATTTTTCCTATTTTGTTGCCTTACAACCTGGAATTAAAATTGATTTTTATTTGGATTTCATGTAATGGACATACACAAAATAGTCCAAATTGGTGAAGTGAAATGAAAAAAATAACTTGTTTAAAAAAATTCTAAAAAATAAATAATGGAAAAGTGGTGCGTGCATATGTATTCACCCCCTTTGCTATTAAGCCTCTAAATAAGATCTGGTGCAACCAATTACCTTCAGAAGTCACATAATTAGTTAAATAAAGTCCACCTGTGTGCAATCTAAGTGTCACATGATCTCAGTATATATACACCTGTTCTGAAAGGCCCCAGAGTCTGCAACACCACTAAGCAAGGGGCACCACCAAGCAAGCGGCACCATGAAGACCAAGGAGCTCTCCAAACAGGTCAGGGACAAAGTTGTGGAGAAGTACAGATCAGGGTTGGGTTATAAAAAAATATCCAAAACTTTGAACATCCCACGGAGCACCATTAAAGCCATTATTAAAAAATGGAAAGAATATGGCACCACAACAAACCTGGCAAGAGAGGGCCACCCACCAAAACTCACGGACCAGGCAAGGAGGGCATTAATCAGAGAGGCAACAAAGAGACCAAAGATAACCCTGAAGGAGCTGCAAAGCTCCACAGCGGAGATTGGAGTATCTGTCCATAGGACCACTTTAAGCCGTACACTCCACAGAGCTGGGCTTTATGGAAGAGTGGCCAGAAAAAAGCCATTGCTTAAAGAAAAAAATAAGCAGACACGTTTGGTGTTCGCCAAAAGGCATGTGGGAGACTCCCCAAACATATGGAAGAAAGTACTCTGGTCAGATGAGACTAAAATTGAGCTTTTTGGCCATCAAGGAAAACACTATGTCTGGCGCAAACCCAACACCTCTCATCACCCCGAGAACACCATCCCCACAGTGAAGCATGGTGGTGGCAGCATCATGCTGTGGGGATGTTTTTCATCGGCAGGGACTGGGAAACTGGTCAGAATTGAAGGAATGATGGATGGCGCTAAATACAGGGAAATTCTTGAGGGAAACCTGTTTCAGTCTTCCAGAGATTTGAGACTGGGACGGAGGTTCACCTTCCAGCAGGACAATGACCCTAAGCATACTGCCAAAGCAACGCTCGAGTGGTTTAAGGGGAAACATGTAAATGTCTTGGAATGGTCTAGTCAAAGCCCAGACCTCAATCCAATTGAGAATCTGTGGTATGACTTAAAGATTGTTGTACACCAGAGGAACCCATCCAACTTAAAGGAGCTGGAGCAGTTTTGCCTTGAAGAATGGGCAAAAATCCCAGTGGCTAGATGTGCCAAGCTTATAGATACATACCCCAAGAGACTTGCAGCTGTAATTGCTGCAAAAGGTGGCTCTACAAAGTATTGACTTTGGGGGGGTGAATACTTATGCACGCTCAAGTTTTCAGTTTTTTTGTCTTATTTCTTGTTTGTTTCACAATAAAAAATATTTTGCATCTTCAAAGTGTTAGGCATGTTGTGTAAATCAAATGATACAAACCCCCCAAAAATCAATTTTAATTCCAGGTTGTAAGGCAACAAAATAGGAAAAATGCCAAGGGGGGTCAATACTTTCGCAAGCCACTGTGTGTGTGTGTGTGTATATATATATATATATATATATATATATATATATATATATATATATATATATATATATATATATGCATTCTATTTATTCCAAAATTGGACAATGAATAAAACATAATTGTTAAAAATAAAGAAAAAGTATTTGGCACTGGTGCCTATATTTTTGCTTATTCTATTATCTGTTTATTTATCCAAGGCAACTTACAGAGACCAGGGCGTGTAAACTATGCACTAGCTGCAGAGTCACTACAATAATGTCTCACCAGAAAGATAGAGCACAAGGAAGTTAAGTGACTTGCTCAGGGTCACACTGTGAGTCAGCGAGCGAACAGGGATTTTAACCAGGGACCTCCCGGTTATAAGCCCTTTTCTTTAATCATTGGACCACACAGCCTCCTCTTGAACTGAATTTAAATTCTTTCTTAGACAGTTATTTTGACTGTGTGTATAACTATGGCTTGAACATCTTGTAACACTTCTAGATTTATTTGCTTTGATATCTGTCAGCAAGATATTGTAATTACTAACAGTTTCAACAATATCATATGTTAACACTGTTTTACAATCTTAATTTTAACTTGTTGGATTTACTCAGATGTCAATAATGATTCATACAAATGCAAAAAAGGGTATACTCTCCCGGGGGCCAGAAATACTGCAGCTAACTATATAAATAGCTATAGAGTTATTTACATATGTGCCTGTATCTTCATTAGAAATAACATAATTCCTACTGTATAGCCTACTCCTACTGTACCTTTTCAACTGGTTAGTACACTTGAAAGAGGTTTCACAATCTATGTAATACAGCAGGTAGTCACATGTTCATTTATTGAAATGGTGGTACATCTATAGTAGCATAAATTAAACTGTGCTAACAGCAAAAAATAAGTGATCTAATTCCTCTTTTAGATTTGTCGTACAGGCAGTGTGAAATTCACTCATTTCTAAATGTAAATTCAAAAAGCACACCAAGACAAGATAATAATTTTAAAATTAAAACCGAAAGACATTAAGCAAAGCAGAAACATTAACTGAATAGATCAGACAATCATCTAAATTCTTACCAATTAGACAAAATTAGACCAGCTTAGATAGTACATTGAAGCTGGCAGCCTAGAGCTGTATTGAGGCGAATTGGCTAAATAGGAGTTGCACGGATCAAAATTGCCTTTCAGACCAAATTGAAAATTGAAAAGCCAATCAGGCAGTAGGAATTCATGTAGAATCTGGGTCTTCATCACCCAGAGCCTAGAGATAGCATGTATTTTATTTTATTTTGTTTTAGAGAAGACTTTAGATGAACAATGAAGATGCAAGGCCATATATAATCTAGTATTAATCCAGTCCTGCTCAAAAAGCATTATTTTACTATGCATCATCTTTAATCAAATTGAAAAGAAATGTTGTACAGTGAGAATATAGGTATTTATACTATTTACAAACTGTTCCTTCTGAAGAGGGGAATAAAAGCCTGATTCTCCCAAACCAGCATTCTGAGAGACCTATGACCCCAAAAAGGTAATCTCTACAAGAGAAAATTGAATCCTGAAAATGCTATTCTGTGATCTTGAGCTTTACTTCCAGGCAAGAGAACTGTAAATGAGTGTATGACAGGAGAATATCTGTTAATTCCGGACCAGACTGTAATAGAGCCAAACTTGTCTTGTTTTCAGGAACTATATTAAAATGTCGCTTCTTTCATCAAGTGCTTCCATTAAAGGGATACTTTAGATAAGGTCATATCAAACAGGTTTGATGTTTCACAGTAGAAGCATCTTTCCTCATATACTCCTGTTGCTTTTGTTCTACAGTCTCTCAGATAGGCGCAGAAAGCTTTACCACTAAGAAGTTGTCTCTGATAGATTAGCACTGACTAATATCATCCAATCCTGACACCTTTGTTTCAATAACCCCTTCAGTCACAGTACAAAATAGTAAGTGACCAAAATTAATATGGTTCATTTTCAAACATATAGTTCATGGCATCAGTGGATTGACTTAATGCTTCAGTAAAGATTACCAAAGGTTAATAGAATACTTAAAGTAATTTCCTGTCTACATTTACAGTGAAATATTGAAGTTAATGGCATTGAGAAAAGTGTTGTACTATATATTATATATATATATATATATATATATATATATATATATAGTCAGACTCCACCTTTTACATGGACCAGAAATTTATATAGGTAGCAGGAAGGACAGAAAGATTAAATCAATAAAAATTATTGAGATTGAAGGCCTAATTCCCTTCCTGATTTTATTTTCTCACCTAAGGTGAAATATATGGATTTTCCAAATACTGTACTGTAGACCAATTTCTGTATTAAATTTAGATTTCAAAATGAAGAGTAAAATTATTGTTCTCTTTTGGCTTAAAGTGACTAATTCTCTAGAGCAAAAATAGTTACCATTCTTAACTTAGCTTGCCTACCAATGTAAATTGATTGACAGGACACCGGTTTGATTTTGGTTGTTAATATCCTGTTCACTACCTTTCTAAATAAGATCATAGCGTTTTTTCTGAATTGATCCAGCCCTGCACCCATGGAGGAAGACAGTTTATGTTTACTAGTTCACACTAAATTTTACCATTTTATTAGTAAAGGTAGTTGAAAAACAAGTAGTTTAAAAAAAGCTTGATTGAAAATGTTTTTTTCTCAGAGCAAGTCACAAAAAGTACCGGTAACTTGCATTTATTTTCACAATGTGTTAGTTCATTTTAACTTATCACAGGTACTGTAATTTTCCATAATCTATGGTCTTATTCTGACAGGGAAAGATAAAGTTAGCTGCAAAGTTAACATGTACCTCCGATTCTGTGCCTACATATGGAAACCAACCAGCTCAGATCTCACCCCCTTATCTGTTAGTACAGAAGCATCTCTCAGCAAAGAAACAGCCACATTACACCAAAACCTTTGACACTCTCAGCACATCTAGCAGCGCACTAAAGGAATATACTGTATTAGAGTTTTGCAAATCCAATAAAATGTTTGTGGGTGACACATTCAATCAGTCACCGTCTGATTGCATTTGGTGCCGTTTGCAGATTGAGGTCTAGCAAGAGGCTGAGCTTTGTCAAGTCAATGAGAGAAGGGAGAAGGTAGAACATTATTTATGCATTTCAAGAGCTCTACTGTGGAACCTTTCTGCACATGCACATGCATGGGATTCAAATACAGTACATGAGGGCAGGCCATGATTTTCTTAACTGATTAAATAGGAAGGGAAAAAAAAAGCAAACAAATTTGTATCCTGCACATGATGCACAGTGCGAACTAACAGTGTCTCTACTTTTTATCAAGTCACCATATTCTACTTTTGGCTATGAAATTATTGAAAAAAAAAGATTACTGTAGAGTATATTAAATCACAATTATTTTCCAAATGTACATGCAATCAGTGTTGAATTGAGCATACATAAGCAGATTTAACCCTCATAGGGTAAGCTGGGGGTCCAGTCGGATGCCACTGTGCTTTAATATCAGATTTTTGTTTCCTTTTAGGTAGTTGTCAGGCACCCATCTTCTTATACTATGCAAAGGATAATTCTACTCCAGGTAGCCTGGTTGAATTTCCTAAATTGTTTTAGGTTTGGTGTCCATATAAATCCCTGGCATAGTGTAGCGGTGGGCCCAACCTTCTCTTGTGAATATCTCAGACACCATAACTAGCTTCGGAATTAGAGCTTTCCAATGATGTATTGTATGTCCTGAACAGAAGTTCCTAAGCGAAACTAGAGCAAACCGAAAACTACGGCTTAAGTCATGTGACATGAGTCAGCTCCTACGTTTCAGTTGTTGCCTTTTACTCGGTTGCTTCAAAAGATAGTGTTCCTGTTTTAGCATCATTTCAAAACACAGGCTTTGTACTTTCCATTGATGTCAGGCATGTCCGTATGTGTACTTTCTAGCACCCCCTCATTCAGTGCTCCAGTGCTGTGACCTGCAGCAAATCGGTAGGTGTGTTCAAGTGCCTGTAACTCGAAAACAGACACAATCAATAAACCAAATGAAAGAGGAGGCTTGGGGCTTTCCAATGATATCTCGCATGCTTGTGACATGTTCCTAGTATAAACTACAGTGTTCAGAATACAGTGGTGCCTTCACTTGCTAGGAGACAGCTGTGCGCATTGGGCACTTTTATCCATTTTGCATAGCATAAACAACACATTATACCAAGCTCGAGTTTACAAAATTGCATATCTTTAATTCATAAAAACATATATCAACATTGACACAGACGTGCCTTCGTCAGGATATGTTAAATGTTCTGAATACATTTTCACAATAATAAGTTTCCTTAAAGAAATCTAGCAGTGTACACTGTTGAGGTAATATTTTTTTCTTCTTTTTGACAAAAGTATATAACAACCACTAACATTTTCTTCATGCATAAAAACAGCAAAAGCACTGTGCTTATTGGGTGTTGTACAAATGCATTCTTCCATAGACTGCAACATTTTTAAATATTTTTTTCTAGCCACAGATCTAATCTAAAATGTTTGAATCCTTCATTTTTTATTGTCTCTGTGAAAGTCTTGGACCTGTTGGAACAAAAAGCCACAAAATATATCTATATCTATAATCTATCTCTAGATATGTCATACTTACATGCTTAAAAAAATACCTAGCCTGAAATAATAAGTTATAAATGAGGTAAAATGATAAGAGAGTGAACAAAAAGTCTTTGCTCATGCCTATTGTAATTGAAAGTTTTTCAGGAACCATTGCCATTAAAAAAGACAGATGCAGAAGCAGGAGGTGCATTAACAATGTATAAGTAACTTTTAAATATTTAATGGAATAGGATTTTTTTCAAATCAAGAGTACGTTTGTAAAGATACAGGTCATCAAGGTTATCAAAGTGATTCACTCAGGCCACAGGAAATACAAATTAATGCAGTTATGTGTTAAATGTTCAAAACAAGCTTACCTTTAATTTAGTTAGAGAAAACTAGCATAGAAATCAAAATGTAACAGTTTGTCATCTAAAAGACTGACAACTCAGTTTTCGGGTCCAATAAGAAACCTATTGTCCTGTACTGTGCCCCGTATTGTCCAACTGCAGTTCTTACGTTTTGATCTATGATTCAGGTAAGTCAAGATGAAAGACAATTAGAAAGGGGCACTACAACTGCATACCACAATATAAATATAATAGAGAAAAGCTGGTGACATGATATAGGCAGCTTTTGAAAATATTAATTATTCTGGTGGAATAATGAACTACAGAGAGCACTGCATTGTATTTTAATCAGAACAAAGACTGATTGGTAATAGGAAGACTTAAAAGGCAGGAAACACAAAACAATCATCATAAAGAAATGTTCCTCACAGCAGTTGATCTTAGACAGTTATAATAATGGCTCATCTGGTGCTATTCGAAACTGTAAGCCCTGTAAGCTAAGCTTATGTTCTCCTTTGCCTAGAAGTATTCCCTAATGTGAAATCAAACATGAATAGTAATTGTGTTTAAATACATGCTCCTCACTTCTAGAAATGTGTTTGGTGAGAACTTATTTTATCTCGAATCCAACCTATAAAGAAATCCAAAAAAGGTTTGTACTCAAAAATTTGAAATTATTTCCTTTATTTTAAATTAAAAACTATTTATTTTTTTTTTTTTTAAAGTACATTTCTCAGTCACGAACATGTTTTGCCCAGAGGCTTCATCAGCGTTCCAACCCCCTCTCAACCACATTGTCTTTTTAACAGCTGAAGGGATTGAAAGGGACTTTTATAATGTTATAATAATGATCAACTTGTACATCTATCTCTGGTGTAATCCTTATCTCGATCACGTGCAGCACACGTGAGTACTTTAACCACTATGCAAAAAATCCAAGCTCCATAAATCTCACCGACTGGGTTCAGAACACGTGTCATTCAAAACAAACATGTCAGCTTGTATCACAAAATCATGAATCCATTTATGTTTTAAACTACAGATGCATTCATAAATTCATGCTGGATGGAATCTGATTTCTAAAGCATAGATAGTTTTTAATTTAAGTTAATAAAGGCAAGAAGCACAAACAGAGTAGTATTACTGTATAAGGAAATTTATAGGCCAATTTAGGAGCTAACACACTGGGGTCATTCAAGAAACGATTTGATTCAGCCCTGGAGGCAAACCATATATTAGCAAAGGACAAGGTTCAGTAGACCAAACAGTCTCTTCTACAGCCCAACATTTTCAGGTTCTTATATATAAAACTGAATCTCCTTTCTGTCATTTCAAGTTCACCTTACATAATGTTGTTACTCCTGCTTTGAAGATGTAGTATGAATGTACTTGGTAAGGTGTAGAAAGTAAATTAATTATTCAGACAATTACAAAAAAAAAAAAACAGCACTGCCCCAGTAGATGCCTGGAAAAACACAATACATCTCAGCACTAATTCTTATTAGATGTAGAGCATGTCCAAATGTCTTTTGTGATCCAGAAATAATGGAGTAGGTGGTAACATGACCCCAGGGCTCAAATCTGCCTGCTCAAATGCATGCATATGGTACACAGCACAGCAGTCACTGGTGTCTATAATCCCTAGACTCCCATTGGCAATTGCAAAGGTCATGCAGAGATCGCAATAATATGCTAGACACTCCAGAAATGGCGAGGGAATACAATGCTAAGATCACCATATTATTAACATCCTAAACTTGCATTGTTAGGTTTAGAAGGGAGGCTCGGTCAGCGACATTTTAGGTTTAAACAGCACTGACGGGGCAGGAAAAGAGCAAACCTATGTAAATCCTGTACTGTTTTATACCTGACCTTGAGAACATCACTTTAGCAGCTATCCAGCCCCATTGTCTTACTCAATGGTTGAAGAGATATGATAGCACAACAGAGGACAGTCTGCTAAGATGAAATCTGACCCTGAGACTTGAAAACACAGAACGTACTTAGCAGCACTGGTCAATAGCTTGGATATGTTGAGCTCTGTTCTGAAAGCAAGGAGATGAAATCGTTTACTCACTATCTTTGCCCTTTTCCTGCCACTGAGCCATTTATTGAATCTGGTATAGTATAGAAAAGCTGGTCTAACATATTAATTAAGAATATAATATTGATGATTTTGTGTTAGAGTTAGCCATACACTGTGCTTTACATCATCATTGGGAATTATTTATAACCATATCAAGGAGGTGTATAAAAGCAGCTGATAGACTATAAAATACAACACCCAAATCATATATGTCTAATTGTAAAACCTGATTTTCAAAGCAATTTACTTTTTTTT
Source organism: Polyodon spathula (assembly GCF_017654505.1). Classification (NCBI taxonomy): domain Eukaryota; kingdom Metazoa; phylum Chordata; class Actinopteri; order Acipenseriformes; family Polyodontidae; genus Polyodon; species Polyodon spathula. The sequence goes on along the minus strand of NC_054543.1, from coordinate 40,458,272 downwards.
TTTTTTTTCAAAGCACCATCTAAATAACAAATTGTAATCTTATGCTTTTGCAGTTGAAAAGGTAATAATTTGTCTCACTAAAATCTGTTGTTACACCAGACTTACATAAGACAAATGATGACAAAAATGATACATAAATAAAAAATAATAATAATAACAGACCCACAAGGAATTTGTTGATAAAACAAGTGTTAAGTTATTCACCAAATCTATAAAATGCACTATAAATCCCATCAAAGACAATTATCTAGGACAATTATCTAGGAGTTTTGTCTGCGAGGAGCAGTGAGATCTGATCAGCATAAACTAAATTCATAGCTAAACGCTAAAATATTCTAGCTTATTATTTGTTTATTTAGCAGATGCCTTTATCAAAGGTTTATTTAGCAGATGCCTTTATCGAAGGTGACTTACAGAGATTAGGGTGTGTGAACTATGCATCAGCTGCAGAGTCACTTACAACAACGTCTCACCCGAAAGACCAAGCACAAGGAGGTTCAATGACTTGCTTAGGGTCACACAGTGAGTCGTGGCTGAGCCAGAATTTGAACCGGGGACCTTCTGGTTAGTCCTTTTCTTTAACCAAAAGAACACCATAAAGAAGACTTTGTCTGTATTTAAATTGAGCATGGTTTATGGGTTTGGAAATGTCATTGCATATACTTTCCCTAGTATCCAAAACTTAAATCACAAAACTTTATTTAGTAGCAATCTTTTTGCAGTATTACTGAACTAGGATTGGAGTGGAACACTGATAATGAAAAAAAAAAATTCCCTATGTAACAGCAGTAGGCTATTTATTTTTCTGCTACAGGCAGCACGACTCACAATAAAATTAATTCTGTTTATCTTCAGTATAGGAAAAAAAAGTGAAAAATGCCCATTATACTGAAAATTGTGATATACCATACTTTGTGGGCGGGGGATAAGGCTTCCATCTGCCAAAGCTAACTTTGAAGCTTACTGACACAGGTGGTTTGCTTTCCTTCAATGAGGATTGGGCTTATAGGAATTTAGATCTAGATACGTTTGAGGCTCCATTTTGCTGCAGCATCAACACTACTGAAGCAGCGATATAATGAATTAGTAAAGCAGCCCCCGAGGCAGGTATTCTTATAGCAATTAACAGTGCCTGTCTGCAAACATCAGTCCTGTTCTTTGATATTCTAGGAAACATGACGCAATTGCAGATGCAAAGTCAGAAAGTTTACTCTTCACATGACTGTGAATTCACAGCACTTAGTCCACTACTTGAATGTTTCTCTTAACCACACGCTAATCTTAATAGATTTTAGGAGTTGGCAGATGTTCTGGCTCCTGAGGTGCTTGTGTTCTGCACAGGGACAGGTTGTTTCAAAATGTGCTACAGTAAAATATGTTGAATTATGACTATGCACATTTAGTCATTCTTTTATTCCTAATATTGCAGCATTTAGTTTTTGGTTTTTTTTGCTATAGAAACGGCACAAAGAAAATATTCTCCTCTTCTATAAACAGTGCTGATGTTCTTGTTTAAAAACTGTAACCCACTTTATTCTATTTTTATGTACAAGTGTAAGAGAAAAGAGTTAAAGTTCACTTCTATGTACCATTATGAGCTAGACAAGAAAAAGGAGGGATTTCCCAACAGATTAGCTGCCTCCTTGTACAGTACCTAACAAAGTGGTACAATCTTGACACCGTCCTAAAGCTCAGATTAATCAACCTGACACCTAGCTGGAGCGAAACAAAGAAAATCTGTGAAATGAAAGCAAAGAAAATGTTTTACAATACACTAGTATTTTTTTCATATGCAGAAATCTACAAAAAAGCATGGTCATAACAACTCCATACATAATGGTGGTATATTCTCAAAGCCAATTCATATTGTCACACCTATAAACACATTTAAAAATGAACCATTTACTGCAGCCACATATACACTGCTTGAGGAGATTTCATTGGAAATCTTGAATGAATACATAAATAGACATGACAAACTAAATACTTAATGTATATTTCACCAACTTGTGGTATAATACTAGTAATACTATACACATTATCAACTGCACTTAAAAAGTCAGGAATATTTATTTATGGGCAACAGTACTTCAGCCCTTGACAACCTGTGTGAGGTAATTTTGCTTAGAACCAATTGCTATCAATGTTACATTTATATGGAACCAATTGCTATCAATGTATTTAACAAAACTAACATGTAACCTGCATTGTGTTGTGAGTTCTGCTCTGGTAACTAAAGTCACCTAAGTGCTAGGTCTGCAGATCTGGACGAGCCATTTTGAAAACCTGATGACACCAATGTGACTTCAAGGGTTAAATTGGTTGACAGACAAATCTTTACAGAGGAGTGTTTTGGAAAGCATTTATACATAATTGTAGTTTATAACCAGCATGATAACATTCAATATGATAGGATTTAGTCCTATTACATGGTGCAGATTAAATAATCATATTACAATCTCAAAAGTCATCAACAATGTTATGCCTTTTTTTTCATAATGCTCGTTTAAAAAAAATACCATTCAGTACCTTTTATTGAAAACAATTATAAGCAGAACCCCAAATTTAACTGCCAAGTTCTATGACATGACCCATTCATCTGTTGTATGTAACACACTTGCCATCACCTTTAAAATCTGAACCCCAGTAACTTCCAAATTTAAAAAAATATATATTTAAAATTGTACTTTGTCAAGTGTTTTGTACCAGATCATTAAATGATTTCTCCAGCTAAATTTCACATACACGATAGCAGAAGTTCCTGTAATCTCAAATTCCAGCAGTAAGTACATAACCCATTAAAACACATCATTTATCAAGGTGATGGCTAGCACAGGTCAATCACAACTTAGACCCTTCAGTTGTAATGACTGCTTTTCTGCAACTCTTTACTTTCTCTCTCATTCAAGAATAAAACAAAAACACTGAATAGCTTTTGATGTATATCTCCTATACGTACTGAGAAGAAAGAGGTTTCAGCAATAAGCTTCCTTACCTGTGTATTAGCTGTCTGTTGTTAATATCATCAGTAAGCAGCCAGTTAGTAAAAGGCAGCTGCAATTCTGTAAGCGATGCTTTCTCATTCCACTCTTTTTTTACTGAGGGGATGCTGGAGCTCCTGGAGGTGGTACTTCTCAGTCTAATGACATCTGCTTCACTCTTTAAACTCATTGGTTAACAGGGCTGATTCCCATTTATCCAGCCCCTTTCTGTCTCTCAATGAATCTACTCACTTTATTTAGATCTCTCTCTCTCTCTCTCTCTCTCTCTCTCTCTCTCTCTCTCTAGGATGCCTAGCTTTCTCCCTCCCTCCTGTTTTTCTCTCTCCCTCACTTTTTCTCTCTGCCCCCTCTTACACCTGCTCTTCCTCTCCTCTCTCCCTCTGTGGGGGTCTGCCACTTTGTTTCACTCATCTTTAAAAAAAAAAAAAAACTCAAAACAAATTGTACCCAGCTGCAAGCAAGTGATTGAACCAATCTGAATTTCTAGCCTCTTGGGTGATTTTGTGTACTTCTACCTCCTCTAAGTGCTCTTTACTTACCACGTTTTAGGCTTTTAGAGTATCCTAATTCACAACCCTCGTGCATTGTGTCATACATTTCCTGCATATCGTCATCTGCCCTCAGTGGACTCTTTAGTAGACCTACTGTATAACAACAAAGGCAGTATTTAGGTCATGTTATTGTTGGTTATTTTTGGAGTGTATTACATCTGTAATTGTAAACTTAATATTGAACAACATCTTTACTTGTTTTTCTCTTGGCTTTTGGTCTTGCCCAGGGGTGTTAAGAGTTTCACTTCTTCTCAATTTCCCTCATTTGATAGGAGCACTAGTTCTTTCTCTGATCAAGCAGCTACTGTATCAGCAGGACATTTGATTTGTTGATGTTGATTAATTCTGGCCTTAAGGATGTTTCACTCCATTTAACATTTCTTGTACGGAACATGTACCGCAAATATATTCACAAGCTCATGTTGCACCTTCAAGGTCCCTCAGAGTCCCTCTACCATTCTCTGTTGTTGAATATTAAGTAAATGAAACAAATGCCCCCCTAGAGACATGCTGCTGGCTGCGTGCTTTGACAGGGAATGGCAGCCGGGGATTGGCCAGCTGTGGATCCCAGCGGACCGTCTTGCTATTAAAAAGTAGCCGCTGACACACATTCGGGGCTGAAAAGCCAGGAACAGTGGTCCCAGAGATGACACCAGTCACCATGTGTTCACCAGGGTCACTCTTGCTTAAAAGACTAGAGAATAGTTAAGGGATAAAAAAAATCCCACAACAGTATATTCAAGGGTGAGTTGGAGTGGAAGGTTGCTGTAGCAGGACCTCCCTTTAGCAGCGCTTAGGTGATTATAGAACACCTTTGTTTTATAGCTGTTTTTTGTTTGGCATTTTTTTTATTTATTTTGTTTACATGCCACTTTGTGTACATGTGCCCATAAACTACTGTCGCTAATACAGTCACATGATCCTTCTGTCTTATCCCGTTACCATTGCTGGTACCCTAGTGGTGGCTTCCTGTAGTTATTCTAGAACAAGAAAATCCTGTAAATATTGCCAATAAATCTTGGGCGGCTGTATGGAGTTACAATGTGACTTTTTGTGTACCCCGCCCTTCTGTCAGCGACTACCCACAATCCCTTTTCACAGTGACATACAGACACTCCCCTATATCCCCAGAATCGGATATTCTCAATACTGCTAATACCAAGTTTCATGACAATTATATAAGCTGTTCTCCAGATATATAGAATATGTGTGAAGTGTGTCAGCCGTGCCCTTGTCTCAGGTTGTCAATCCGTCCAGTATTAACTGCTGGGTTAACATTGTGTCAGGATAAGGTTGATGTTGACATCTTCGTGGAAGAATTGCTTGCCCTGGAGTTTTTGACACCAGATCCATTGACAATGTGTGTTGTTGTAATACTACTCTTTTTCTCCTTGAAATATATACTTTTTATCTATAACTTCAAAATTATCAATCAAAATTTAAAGGTAAAACTATATGAAATTAGGTCATGGACACAATAACTTACAGAACAAGGCACTCAAGAAAAAGGTTGTCTACTTGACGTAATTTCTTATAATTTTACTTTAAAATACTTTAACACAGAATAACTCTTGAGTAAGCTGATTTTGCACTTGGACCCATTATGGGTTGTCCGTAATACACCTATCAACATTAGGGTTGATAGCCCCCTTCTTTCGCTTAAACAGTTTTTACAATAATATAATGGGTTTTGCCTTTATCTCCTTTAGGTAGCAGTTTAGTAAGTGCTCTCATTATCTTTTAGCATTCAATTAATTTCATTTCTCCAGCTTGAAACTATGCATATCAATTTGCTATATTTAGTTTAGGTGGTTTGAGTGGATACTCACAACTCCATTTCCACAGTTTTAATATTTCTTATCTGTAAAATTGGTGAAGTGTCTTCTCCTCGCTATTTAGTTCTGCATATTTGCATTTGCCTTCTGTCTTGTAATAATTTCCAATGTATGTGGAAATTCATTGACCGTCCAGTCGTTTTCTGTTTTGTATGAAAAACATGTTGCTTTGCTGTATTTGGAATTATTGTAAAGTATTGTATAACTGCATGGCTATGTAATTACTAATTTAGCAATATAACTTCATGGTTCAGTATAATACTATGATCTGTTAACCCTTAATATTTCTTTCTTTTTGTTTTACACAGGTAATTCTGGATTCCAGGGTGCCACCAAGGACCACACACGGAGGAACAGACCAGGTAAGTGCAATAATACAAATTTTAATTTCATAAAGATAAGTATTCTATACAGCTAAAATTTCCCATCGCCACCAAGGTTTCAATTGTGAAAATGCCATTCATAAGACATAACACCACAAGCCAACCATAAAAGGTGATGTCTAAAACAATAAGAAATAGTAAGTAAGTATCTATAAAATAAAGTCTCAATTTCTAGGTCATTACAGCTTTAAACAAAAGGTATATCCTCTCAAACGCTGAGTTTGTATTCCGGATTGAGAGGACGGATTCCAGTATACTTTGCTAGTGTAAACACGCTGAGGAAATATTCAGGGAAGATTGGAGAAAATACCCCAAAAGGCACTGCACGCTAACCAGCAACGTCACAGTGCTGCCTTCCTATAATTCATAAACACAAACAGAAAATATTTTCAACTTTCAAGTTGTACCATCTAAATAAATTAAGTGCAACTTATTTCTATACAGTTGCATAACAGTTAGTGATATGTTTAGTATATCTTTTTAAATGCATTTGTTTTTACATTTTGAGATGTGTAGACTCTGTAACACTTATGAGTTACTTGAGAACGATTCCTGAAATTGACAAAATTCAGTTATGGTGTAACTTAAAACATACTTGCTATTTGTGTAATGAAAGAGTCATACATCAGCCTGTATCATAACAGCAGGAGATAACACTTCAAATCATTTTGTATTTACATAGTGTTTTTCACAGACCTGTGGCAAACAGGAAACAATAAAAACAAATCTACAAAAAACTTTTATTTATCTATTATTTCACCAAAAATTAGATTTTTCAATTTTCTAATTGTCAACTAAAAAACAAGACCATATTTTTCAAATAATGGCACTCAATGATGTCATCATTACAGCACAGCGTCAGCACATCTTTACAAAGTACACATGCTCAGACTCTTGTCCTGAGAGAAGCACCCCTTGTGTTTAAAAGTGTAAACACACCATCCTGGAACAGATTGTTCTGGAATATTATCAGAAGGATTCCGGAATGTTTGTTCAGTTTTCCCGTATCCAATATCGCAATCTCGTTGGTTCAGAAAGTAAACAGGAATCCTGCAGGGTGTATGACACGTCTTACTTCAATCACAGTACCCTCCACACCGACTCCATCCTGGTCTCCGTGCTGCCGTGCCACTTAGCTACTTCCTACTTGCAAGGCTAGATCTCTATTACACCTCTACCCCTTCCACCCCAACAGGTCATTAAGCACCCCAGATCTATGCCTCAGCCATATAGTGTTCCCGCACATAGACTGGCTGAAATACCGGTACTTAACTCAAACCAGAGCAGAGTTAGCCTTGGGGGCTAACAGTGGCGGCTAACTTCGTTCTCCTCAGCAATGCGTCCTCTAACTCATTCTCTCCTGATCCTCTGGGCAGCCTTCCGGGGGTACTGCACAGTTCAAGAGGGTAATACAGAGCAACAGCACTTAGTCCAAATAATCTGTAAATGTCTAATGGCTGTTTTCAGTTCATTGCTCATCAGAGTATGCTATTGAAGCTACTCTGATTTACTTAGTTTCCTCTGATATCAATTAACCACAGTTATATTTCCAAACACAAAGACAGCATACTCCCCTGGTTAATTTTCAATGTTCTTCCTCTCTTGTTTCTGGTTATTGATGCTTCACCTGGCTTTATCCTTCCTTTGGTGTCTTCTGCTCAGTACACTGCTCACAAACCCCCCGTTCCTCCTCTTTTTCTCTTTATGTCCAGTTTATATACAGGCGGGTTTAATACAATTTATCACCTACAGGTGTGCTGGAATGCTGCACCTGGAGGTGATTGATGGTGGCTGGTTCCTTAGAAGCCAAATCTGTATTCCAATCGTCCCTTGTTAACCCAGTGACAAAAGTACAAAAATAACATTTAATAAGACTATAAGAAAAGGCTACAAATGAGAGGAGGCCATTCAACCAATCGTGCTTGTTTGCTTGTTAGTCATCAAGCTTGAAGGATCCCAGGGTGTCAGCTTCCACAACATTACTGGGGTGATGGTTCCAGACTCTCACAGTTCTCTGTGTAGAAAAGCGCCACCTATTGTCTGTTTTGAATGCTTTTATCTAACCTCCATTTGTGAGCCCTGGTCCTTGTTTCTTTTTTCAGGTCGAAAAAGTCCCCTGGGTCGACATTTGAATGCTTGAATTAGATTGCAGCATACTCTTCTTTGTTCAAAACTGAATAGAATCAATTAAATTATTTTAGCCCGTCTGCATATGACATACCTTTTAAACCAGGAATAATTCTGGTCGCTCTTCTTTGCACACTTTCTAGAGTTTTGTAGCGAGGTGACCAGAACTGAACACAGTATTCTACAAGAAATCTTACTAATGCATTGTAAAGTTTTAACATTACTTCCCTTGATTTAAATTCAACAAATTGTCACTATATATCTGTTTTGGCCTGTTTTATAGCTTCCCTATATTGTCTAGATGAAGACATTTCTTAGTCAAAATAAATTCCTAGAACTTTTTCATAGATTCCTTCTTCAATTTCAGTATGGTATGGACATTTGTATTGCCTACGTGCTGTGCCTTACACTTTTCTCTAATAAATATCATTTTCCATGTGTCTGCCCAGTTCTGAATGCTGTCTAGATCATTTTTGCTGCTGCAACGGTGTTTGCCACTTCTCTTATTTTTGTGTTGTCTGTAAATTTAACAGAATCTAAGTCATTAGCATAGATTAGGAAGAGCAGAGGACCTAATACTGTGGCACTCCACTGGTTACCTCACTCCATTTTGAGGTTTCTCCTCTAATCAGTGCTTTCTGTTTTCTACATGTTAACCACTCTAATCCATGTGCATGCATTTCCTTGAATCCCTACTACGTTCAGTTTGAGAATTAATCTTTTATGCGGGACTTTGTCAAAAGCTTTCTGGAAATCTAAATAAACCATTTCATATGCTTTGCAATAAAAACAATCAAAAGAAAATAAATGAATGATGCACAACAAATCATAATGCACAAACAACCCAAAACAATACACAAACCATTAATCAAACCAAATATTGCATCAATTTACTAATTAAGTGAAATAAATTAACAACCCCCCGATCCTTGGAAACAGTTGGCATATACAAACCAAAATGATATACATATGGCCTATTTCTAAATGTAATGTTGGGATTTGTTTTTCTATCATTTATGATCCAAATTGATGAAATAAAAAATAATAAAATTACACTTTCGTAGGCATGTATTACACCTCATTAATAATACAGGACCTACACAATTTAATGTAATTCATTGTTTTTTACCTTTAAAACATTCATTTGATGTTGGCCACTAAATCATCCATAATAAACAGAAAAATACAACTACTCATTGAGTATAAATTTACACCCAGGATTTAATCAGGCTTGCTGCACAGAAGAGATTCACTTCCCATTCACAGGCAGATAAATCATTCAAATACCATCAGTTCTATTTCTACTTCAATTAGTTGTTCTTTTTCAATAGACTAAACAAGGGAAAGTAGTTGGCAACTGAATGACATGATCAATAGCTTCTAAAATCAACAAAGAGTCATTCATGACCGCAGTTCTGTCTCACTGCTATTGCTGGAGGAGCTGTAGTACTGTAAGGCTTCGACTTATATCAGGTACCCTACAGAACAGATGTGCAACCTGGGATACAATTCTTAATATATCACCCCTGTCAGACAATCATAGGTTGTTTTAAGCCTAATGTAGAATGGTGGCAATAAACTAGTACAAGTGTAATACACTTTTGCAAGCTGTAAATTAAGTTTCACACTGAATTTCACTCACTGAAACTCAACTGCAGTTAACCAGCAGAGCGTCTTTTGAGGGGGTATTATATCAGAGGTGTACATGACACCAGCAAAATTTGCAAGTGCTTTAATCAGCGTATATGGTACTAAAGGCTTAAAATATAACATTAAAATCTACATCATTTTAAAAAAAGACTAATATTAGTTCAGCAGTTTTTGGAAGCTTTGACAACACACTACTAGTATAAAAAAAAGACAAGATCAATTTAACCTTGCAGGTGACAGTTTAGTTGCAGTACACTTTGGCATCAAAGAGTTCGGTAAAACTGCAGACACAGGGAAAGGATAGATTTGCAGGTAAGCAGGAAGTAATGGTGCCTGGATAAAATTACCTGCTGAAATAAAATGCCTTTTAAAAAGAAAACATCAAATGCAAAATTATGCTATACAGCAGATAATGAATTCCATTCTGTATAATCAAACTAAGTTTTATTGCTATTCAGACATGTACACACTAGCCCACTGGATTATACAAAAAAAAAACAGAATAACTCTGTGCATTTAAATGCACCCTATATGTCCTTTACATATTTACATTATGTGTCAAGCACAGTGGTCAATTACAAAGCACCAATCTGCAATAATTAGGCTACAAAACAAAATACTCTGTGCAGCAGTCAGAAAAAAACAGTAAAGTAATTAACACAAAATACTGTTTTGAACTTTAATATATATATATATATATATATATATATATATATATATATATATATATATATATATATATATATATATATATAGGTCTTGTTATACTGCACATATATAATGCAGTAATAAAACAACCCATTGGGCAAAATACAAACACAATTGTGCTGCTAGAATTTCCATACTGCTGGGTTAAAGTCAGAACTCCCTCGTTAGCACATATTGTTAACTATTCTTTTTTTTTTTTTAAACTGAAGCTATGGAGGAATTTTATTTTTTAATGACACAATGTTATTATTGGACAAAAACATGAGGCTGCCTCGGTTTTTGATTATTATTATTATTATTATTATTATTATTATTATTATTATTATTATAAGTTGTTGAAAAATGTAGCCAATTATGAACTGTTTGGGTATAATAGGGCCAGTTTATAATGACTCCTAATAACCACTGTGTTGGGTTTGATTGCTTCTTTGCCATATAGTTTCTGCTGCACAGAATAAGAGCCACTGGCACTGGCAGTATAGAAGTCCATGCATACTCTACTCTACTCTACCTAGTATACTAATGAACCCCTAGAGCTACTGAGCAGCATGGAAAAATAAAGAGAAAAAAAGTAGCATGAGCCTGGAAATTATAAAGTAAAAAGGAGGGATTCCTGAGTGCAGTGTCATCAAATGCATTGCCTGCACATCAGCAGCAGCTGTTTCCAGGAAGGATTTCTGACGCACACTGCTGGAGACAAAGCTGCAGTAAACCTGAACAGCAAACATTCATTTTTGTTGCCTATACCCATGCAGTAGCCTCTAAAGATTCTTCAGTTACTGTACTTCTCTTTACAAAACAAACCATCTACAGAATGCATTATTTTTACATGGATATAATAACAACTTCAGTTTACATAGCCCCTTTCATGCCATAGCAATAAAAGCCAGAAATACATAACAAGAGATCTGTTAAACTAGTGCCATTCTTATTGCTGCCTATTTTACAAGAGACTACAGCTTTAATGGCTAACTTTTGGTCCCTGTAGTATTCAGTTTATCCACTGCTGACTTGTGTATTGTGGAAACAATGGCATTTCTAGATTGTTCATAATTTGTAAAATTTTGCTTGTAGAGAGCATATGTGCATGATTGTAACCAACTATTAACTTGCACTAGTCCAACACTATATGCAAGAACAGAACATCTGTATGTATTTTAAAAAATGGACAGAACAAGAAATTTCAAGGAAGAAAAATAACCTCAAGGTAGGGAATCATAAATCAAAGCAGCTGTAATAAATCAAAGGGAATGCTTTATAGAAGCAGCAAAACTATAAAAGAACAAAAAGAAGTTACTGACCAAACTTTCACTATGTCAGTCGACTATTTCCACATACAGTCCTGTATGAAATTCTTACTAATTTCTTTAACACCACCAGAGGTGTCCTCTTAACACACAACCAGCAACAAACCTTACCATTAACAATTCACACAAACTATCTCAATTAGATTGGAATGAAAGTGGATGAAATAACGGTCGAAAACTGAAAGCAGCAGACAATTACAGCAACAGTTACTTAAAATACAAATATAGAATGTAAAAAATATTCATGAAAGTTCTTCATTTTGGCCAAGTCAATATATATATATTACTTATATATATATATATATCTAGTTACACGGGTATCTATATAATATCTATATATATAATATATTCTATAGACGAAAGATTGCTTTCTACAGCACAAATCACTGCTGTGCAGTCACATTTCAAACACTATAAATGCCACCTCTTTTATAGGTTCTCTTACATGAATATCCAGTAAAGACTATGATATATAGCTTTCTCCTCTCTACTGTATTGCATGAAACAAAGCTAACATAAAAAAGTGTTACTGAACAAGGCTGGGGAATTTAAAAAAATAAATAAAAAATCACAATACTATATTAAATGACTTTCCAGGTCAGCAAATTCCTTCTAAATATTCCCAACATACCTGTTTATAACTGAATTCAAGGAGTCATATTTTATCCTGATAGGATCAGTCAGCACCCTTTTTTTTGCCATATTGGTTCAAAACAAAACAAAGTCACTGCATCTTATTTTCAGGCACAAGACTAGTAATGCTATTGGGTGAATCGTTTTTTTTTTCCTTCAATGGCTTGTCAGTGTGATAAACTCATAGACGGAGCTGTAACTAAATCCTTAGCCACCATCACAAGCTGATTCTGCTAAGCTCTCTGATATCTACCAGTAATTAGCATTGATAAATTGGATAATGACTTTCATCTCTTGTTTGTTTTTTAATGTTCTTTCAATTATCCCTGTTGAATTGCTGTTGTAGAATCCAGGATCCCTGCAATCAATGGAAAGCACACATGGCAATTAACTCATTTCCCAGTAAAAAGAAATACACTTAGTGCTCTTACCTAAGCATGTATCACTCTTACAGTACATATTCCTCGAATATCCCCCTGGAAATTATACAGAACAAAAAAAAACAAGTTTCACAAAAGAACTTTTTTGTTTTGGTCTGTTTTACAATGCCTTTTAATTACAAATCAAGTTTACTGTTCAAGAAACCTTTTTAAAGATGGTTAGGAGCTGATTTTTATTTGCCAAACTGCACATTGCTCTGGATAATCTCACTACATCGCTCACTAGAAGTAGATGGGAGGGTGGGTTAATAAATTAATTTTATAAAGTAAAATGAACAAGGTGGCTAGCTTAGACAGAAAACACTAATGGGCTGCAATGGCACATTGAAAGAAGCCTCAATCCTGCTGTCAAAGTTCAATATCCATTGAGCCTCTTAGGCTTGCATTATCATATTTTGCTGCAGGGTGTGTATGCATTCTCCTTGTACAAATACATGGTAAGTAGTGTAAGATTTTATTTTAAAAAGTTTCTGAAACTTCCTAGTTTACACAGCTAGTAAAAGCTTAAATAATAGGGGATACCTTAGCAATGAGAACGTATGCTGGAACCAACCCTTTGGAAACAATGAAAAAGGTGGGTGATAATGACAGTGAGTAATGATTGATTTGTACCAGCTATCCATTATACTGAAAAACAGGGAGCATGTTCAGGAATGCTACACTAACCCACTCTTCCTCTCCCTGCAGATGGATGAGACTAGGAATCTACTACTTGACAGAAGCCAGTTATTAACAGCAGCCATTTTACCTCCCAAATCATGTCAATGACCTGCTAAATTTCCACTATGTCAACATCAGTCAATACCTTCTGCTTTGCCAGGGGTTATGCTGCTTCATACGCTCACTTTAAATTCATGGTCTGGTCATTAATCAAGCTTTTAACGTGCTGATGTAGAAGCATTCAACATATGTTACATGGATGGCCTGTTGTAAAGGGACTATAGCTTTAAGAAGTTTGCCTCTATGGTACCCTAAAATGTTATTAGAGTAACATAATCCATTTTGAATATTTCATAACAAGTGATATCAGAAGAAAAGATGGCATAAAGAGTGACAAGAAGGCTGAGCTGGAATAAACAGACAGCAGTGCCCTCAGTTCACATCTCAGTTGGCTAATGCAAGCTCATAGGAACAGTTTGTGTTGTTATCTGATTTCAGGTCTATAGTAAATAGTGCCCTCTGACATCAATTGCAGCACTCTGATTCCTAAACCTGTTGTCTTTAAACATTTTAATATGAAGGCTCCAGTCACAAAATGGTCCATAAACCAATAAAACTGAGACTAGAAAATAGAGGAAACAGTGAGACATCTAGTGGCAAAATGAAAATGTGCAGTGTCTCTGAAACCCCTCCATGATTCTATAACCGCTGTGCTCACTGGTACTGCTCCATTGTTAATCAATTAATTCTGCAGAATGTTTATAGGTATATGCAAATTACTAACATTATTATTAGGATTTGTACAGACTTCAGAAAAATACAGACTGACAAATAGTGCGAGTGAGTTTTTAAACCGTTGCACAGGTTGTTTTTTTATTGTGCTTTTTTAAAGATTTAATTAAACAGGCTCCACTGAACTGAAAAACTGACCTCTGGTGGGCAATCGTTTTCCACTATATGCCTCAACTTAAGTATTTATTTGTAAAATATAAAAAAAATGACTCTGCTACTTTAAAAGGTTAAATGATTGTGCACAGGTCAATGTGTAGTACCATTATGTTTAATCTATGTTAATGGAGAGATCGGCTCTGCTCTGCCAAGCCAAAGAAATGTAAAATAATGTTGGCATCCTTCCTTAACTTAAAATTTAATCAAATATGTTTGTGTCAACAGCTGCTGCACACAATGATCATGAAAATATTGTAGGCTATTTTAAAACCGATTCTTCTTGAACGTCCTCATTTAAGAGAACCTTACCCAAGGGCTCTACACAAGATTCTTATTTTAAACGTTATGATTGTGAAATCTTTAGCAATGGCCTTGACTAGAAATAAAGCTCAAGGGATTGTGTTTGATTTGAATTTGCTGCATGCAATGCATATCAATAGTGTAGAATTTTAATCACAGCCTCATTCAGATAACTGCACAAGAAATGTCAGTTCTTTCATGTTCATTTTAGTGTTTAATAAATAAGCTTAATGAACTACTTACTGTAACCTATTTTATGTTGGTTGAATGCAACAGCCATTATAGTCCAACCTTGAAATACATTACGTTTTTAGAACTTAACTAGGTTGGTGTCCATTCCAAATATAATTATCCTTTCCACAAAGTCGTATCAAAGAGAAAAACAAAAATCACACTGTAAAAAAATGCATTCCAACATAAAATCACTATGGGAAAGATTCCTAAGTGGTTAAAAATAGACAAGACTTCTAGGTATACAAGCTTCACATTATACACTTACACATGTGTAGTTTAACCTTTTATAGGGCACATGCTGATTCAGTCATGTTGGAATTTTTGTTTCCATATTTTCTGAAAATATGTTTGATTAAAAAACAAAAAAAATCAAACAGCGGCCAGATCTGGCCTTTAGCTAGAATACGTTGGCCTTTCTTTAATACAGTTTTTGAGAATTCACTATATTTATATTGTATCCATGTATAAACAGTATTCCACGTCCACCCATACACTAGCAAGGGGAAAGATATGTCACCAACATTCTATCCAAAATGTTGCATTAAAAACAAAAATATATATATAAACCATTATTATCTATATGCTTTCCCCTTCAATAATACATATGATGTATCCTGTTTATCTGTTGATAAACATGTGAAACCTAGAAAGACACAGATTAGCCTAGTTTTCAGATTCTCATGAAAATGGTGGAGACAAGGAAATCAAATGTATTTAAATGTTAGTGAGGGAAACCAAGAGTGCCTTACTGGACCAACATTATTAGGCAGATATTGCTCTTAGCCTGCCATTTAGATTTTTGGATTTTGAAACTAGGACTTCTCACTTTTACAGCTTCGAATTTACCAAAGGGTTAAACGTATGAAATAAATGTGAGACATAAAAATGACACCAACTGCAATAAACAATGAACATCCAGTAGACATTTATTAAGTCTGCTCTAATCTTTTTTTTTACTTCATGCTTCACATTGCGACATGGTTTGAAGACAGCTGGTACAAAGGAAAATAAAAGCAGTACATGCTGCTTTATTGACAAGAAATGCATTAAGTTTCCTTCCCAGGATATTTAATTCATGCAACATAACATTTTAAAAATGTGCTACAAAAGTACTGTAAAGGTAACTGAAATGTTCTGTTTTGATTACTTGCTCACAGCAGAAAATGTCGAACCACAGATTTATTCCTCATTCTTTTTGTTGTTTATTTTAATCCACAATCATAAATGAAGTTTATTGGAACAGTCAGCCTGCTATAAACATTATTTACTTTAATGTCTTTAGATTTTATTGGCTCTTTAAAAACACAACCTTATGTGCCATTTTGCTTGCTGGAAGAAAAAAAAAAGAGGGCCAGAATGTTCACTCCTGTGGCCCTGGCCTTAACCTAAAAATGAATCCCAGTGGGATATTTTTGACAGCTTATAGTCATCATCAAGCTTATATCTGCAAGTTTTACTAGAAGAATTGGAAGAAATATCATTCTTCTTCTTAAGGCAGTAAATTAAATACTGTTTATTATTATTTTTATTATTATTATTATTATTATTATTAATAATAATAATAATAATAATAATAATAATAATAATAATAATAATAATAATAATAATAATAATAATAGAGTTTATTACATGCTAATTCCTCAATGTTATTGAAAACTATGTCCCTCAGTGCATATTCTAGCCTTCTAAGTTACATCATTCTAGCGTTGTTTTGGGCATTTTTAAATATAACGTGCATCAGTAGCTCCATCACCTCTTGATGTGAATATGTGCGTTCCAGAAACCCAGTGCACCTCTTGTTTGAATAATAGGTTGACAGGCAGCACAAGGGACTTCAATTCATAACTGTATGACTGAAAGCAAAGTAAGCCATTTTAATGCCAGTATTGTTAAAGAAAATAATATTCAGTCTGTAAGCTTCAGTTAATATTGTCAACTGCGAGTTTAAATCTGATAGATCAGCCAGTTCATTTTTCTCAGAATTATTTTTCCTCAACAGGCTCCGCCATGAATAAGCATTAGATACAATAAATATTTAACCAGTAGCTAATCCCTTTACAAATCTACTATGCATTTAATAAAGAGGAAAACAAAAGTTCAAGTATTCCTGTAGACTATTAGACTGTTCATTTTGCCTAGTTTGTTTAAAGGAGGTCGCAATGTTATAATTTTCCTTAATGATCAATCAATTGAGTTAAGTTTGCCTGCAGAGTTTGAATATTGTTATATATTGAAGAATATTGTTAAGATATGGACATTTATAAATAACGCAATGGGACCAAATACTAACTGAAATTTGTACACCACTCACAGTTAAATGTAAAGTTTTAGTTCTAAGGCA
Source organism: Polyodon spathula (assembly GCF_017654505.1). NCBI lineage: Eukaryota > Metazoa > Chordata > Actinopteri > Acipenseriformes > Polyodontidae > Polyodon > Polyodon spathula. Next base: position 40,441,153 of record NC_054543.1, on the reverse strand, counting down.
CACTTATTTTTCATTAAAAAAGCAATTTACAGTATCAGTATAAAAAATCAATACATACCCGCCAAGTCATTTGTATAAATCTGTATGATGGATTACTGAATCAACAATCAGCAGTTGGAGAAACCATAGTGTGCAACAATGCTGATCCAGATGCATCAAGGAACCACATCACCATCTAATCTTGGATTTTCAACAAACACACTAGAGGATTTAAAAAAAAAAAAAAAAAAATAGCAGGTGAAAGTTTTCAGGTTGTGGGTAGAAGTGGCTGCTCACAACCACTGTGTGTGAAAACAAACACTAGAAACAAACTTCTGTGTTATGCTAATAAACACGAACAGAGTTCAGTGACTAAAGTAATATACAGTCTTTACAGCCCTGTGTGATCACACTCTGGTCAGGAATTCATGTTACGTTATGAATTGTTACATTCATATAAATGCACTAATTGTCTTTTTCAGCAGAGAGGATACAGGTGATTCTTCTTTGCCACTGACAGTGCTGAAGAAAAGAAGATCCCTTCCAATCATAAAACTTCATATTAAGCTCTCCAATTAACATCAAAGCCAGCAGTTAACAAGTCCCTGGGCAGCATACCCCTTAGCAGTACTTCTGACAACCACAAAGACCTCCGAAACCAGTCTTATGTTGCTTTCCACCCTGGGACAGAATTTGTTATTTATTCATTTTCTAGACAATTTGTGAATATACTGATTACTTAATGTGTACAAAGAGTAAACAAGTCAATGTTAATGTTTCATGTGTTGAACTCATATGCCAGATCCCCTGGTGAAGGAATAATCCAATGCATAGATGAAGACTGAGCATGAACATGGTTCAAGGCTGCTCTTGACCACTGTACAAAAAAGCTTAGTTTGGAGGAGCAGATGCAAAAGTGACGACTTGTCTCCTCTGTTGTCAAGTTTTGAAAAAACAATGGAAAAGAGACGCCACAGTTTGACCTGGAGATTACTCAATGCTAAGGCATATCTATTTGAAGCTTCACACCCCTCAACCACCACACTGAGCTACCCAGAGAAAACTATTACTTAATCAATAACTGACAGACCTTTCAGCCACCTCAGCAGATTCACAGTTCCTTAAAGAAATGGGTAACTATTAAAGTGATCACCTGAGCTCAACTATTTCTTTTGCATGTCAGAGGTCACATCCCACAGCTCATCATTGATTACATGGTACTGCTCCTGTATACCAGAATCTATATTCCTTGTATAGAACTTGACTACAGACCTTCATCCTAAATATGTTTTGAAATTTGATTTTTTAAATTCTATTTTCATAATACAGTTATTCAGGTTTCTAATCAGATAAAATGAACACATAGCTTAAACTAAAGAGCCAGCTGTCAAATGTTCTGGTATGTTATAGAGAGAGAGAGAGACATTTATGGCAGCCCGTTTTTATATATGGTGCATTGGAATTTGCATTCCAATGAGGAAAAAAAAAACACAATTTAGGGCCATAACAAACAACTTTTCATTGAAATTCTGTTGTGGAAATCTTAAATGCTTTCGTTTTACCAAATGCTTTGTCCTTTCAGTCTCTCTGGTTGTAAATAATGTGCTGAGCCTGCACTGCCCCAACAGCACAACTGTTTAATGCTGACATGAATTATCTTCACAATTCTTACTACAATTGAGATATGAATCCTGGTGCTGCAAACTGGAGAAATATTGTACTTTTATCCCAGCATGATGACTTTATTAGGATGTTTTTGTTCCCCAATAGTGTGAAAAATAATTAGATAGCTTTCATTTTTGGGGACATTTTCCTTTTCCTAATATGAATCGAGATTAGGACAAATACACAAATAGTCATTTGTGATGCTGGATAGTGTGTTGTGTCAGTATCCACACTGCAGAAGGAACATGGTTAGGTGTTTCTTTGTGACCGTATTAAGTCTACACTTATTAGCTACTGGCCTCTTTAGATATTGCATGTGTTGTGTATTAGTTGTGTCGATACACAATATATGGGTTCAAAAGGTTTTTGTGGGAGAACACACAGTATTAGGAGGGATACAGAGCAAAAGGGAGAGTGCCGCTGTGAACTTGCTTAAAAGAAAAAATATATATAAAAATAAATTTGGACACTTTTCAGTAGTACTGTAAAATACCCATAATATAGTACTGTTCTGATAGCTTTTGCTATAATATGGAGTTTGCCTTGGAGAAATGAGTTAAAGGAAAACTATTTGTAAATGTAAAAAGAAACAGCAACCTGATAGGGATTGAGGTGAGAATTACAAAATAAGTCATTGATAAATTCATCAGTGTATCTTTTCACATGTCATATAAAGTAGTCTACAAAGACCATTGGTTATCATTATGACTTTACTCTATAAACCATCTAGCTGAGCACTTTGGCTCCCGTAATTGAATGTAATACTAATTTCACAAAAAATATTTACCTCATGATTTCTGTGGGTGAATTTCAATTTGGAGGTACTCCCTTCATTATTTTGACCGCCTCTGCAAGGTTAAATACCATAGCAAAGTACAATAAACCGCTAATCCAAGTACCCTCCATCACCCAGCTGTAGTTCACATCTGTTTGTCAAAATAGCTTCTTGTCTGATAAGGGCAGTCACCTTTCATCAATGTCTTATACATTAATCTATCTGACGCAGCACTTACCGAAAGTAATTTCTGCTAGATCAACATTACGGTTCCCAGTGAAATGGAATTCTCACAACAAAGTATTGTTAGTTTGGAGGCCAGCTATAAATTTAAGTTGTGTACAAGCAGTGGAGTCAAGGGGATGGGTAATGACTTAAAATAATTGAAAAGGTGAAATGCATACAGTGCTTTCCAAAGTGTGAAGTTCAAAGAACATTTGAAATGGATTGAAACAAGTACAGGATTTATGAGCATTTAAGTGTAGACAACACAAACAACATTTCAGCAGGCAGGCTTCCAATTACCAATCAGGCTAACCTTACTGATACTTTTACCCTAAATAAAAAGAAACAGGTGCCAAGATAATGCTTACAGAAGATCAAATAAAGAAAGCTCAGCTAATTATTTGCAGTACTGGTGCTGTGAAATTGTGTTTAGCTACCAGCTGATCTGAAGCCAAGGATACAATACCCTTCATGGAGTTGTTGTCAATAGCTCCTTTGGGAAACCTAGTCAGACTGCAATCAATGCAGAAGAAGCAGTCTTGTTTGTTGGCCTAGCCATATTGCAGGAAGCATGACTGACAGGATAGCGGTGAGACAGACTCAGAAGCCAGGAAACTGCAATACAAAGTGCAAACATGCACTTTAATAAACAAAAAACAACACAAACAAAAAGGCACAAACCTTGTTACCGGATTTTGATTTCAAAAAAACTTGTCTTGTTTAAACAGAACATAGGCTGGGCATTCGAATCTTTAAGAAATTTACTGCTTGCTTGCATATATACGAATATATATATATATAGATATATCTATATATATATATATATTATATATATACTCCTGAAACTGGGCAGAGCCTTCATTGAACTTTCAAAGACAATACACAGACAACCCAAAGGTTCACTCACCCAACACCTCTCCTCTTAATGGACCCCTGTGCTCTCCATTTATAGGATGTGGCTGCTCCCAATTAGCACCAATTGTTCAATTAGGAGCAGCCACATTCTCACATGTTTTCGGCAGGGACAGGAATTAACCCCATTCCTGCCAACCACCACCAAAACACACACCACCACAATATTTACAGGCAGCGCTCTTGCTCTGCCACAGCACCATTGAACATTCCCAATAAAATACTACACAAGGTCATACTTCTCAGCTGCAACAACCACTCAGTATTTAGTGAGAAAAAGTTTATACAAAAGTTTTGGGGATTTTTGGGGATGAGGTTTGTGTATGGTAAGTGTTTTTGAGAGGTATGTCGTATTATGTGTTTATTTCTGAATAGGAAGTCCCAGAACAATTGGGTCACACTTTATATTACTAACAATTAACAAGAATCTAAGAGCAATTCATATCTGTGATGTTATCAGTTTCTGGTAATAAGTGTTAATCTGGTTAAAGACAGAATTCAGGCCAGGACTAGGGTAACAAAAGTAAATAATCCAAATAGAATAATAGAATAGAATAAAATAGTATACTATCACGCAATAATATATGTCTCCAGTTGGTTTTGGGCAGTAATGCACAAGTCTGAAATATAATGTATGAAATATAAAATGGTTGCTGCACAGACTCTCCGTGCTTGGACAAAACCACGCTGAGTGAAATGGCCATATGGGATGTTAGCGATGGTAAAACAAATCGCTGCTTACACCACAGTCTATCCAATCACTGCCTGCACTACAGTCTATCCAATCTTTGCTTCCACCACAGTCTATCCAATTGCTGCTTCCACCACAGTCTATCCAATCTCTGCTTCCACCACTGTCTATCCAATTGCTGTTTCCACCACAGTCTATCCAATCACTGTTTCCACCACAGTCTATCCAATCACTGTTTCCACCACAGTCTATCCAATCGCTGCCTGCACCACAGTCTATCCAATCGCTGCTTCAACCACAGTCTATCCAATCGCTGCTTCCACCACAGTCTTTCCAATCTCTGCTTCCACCACAGTCTATCCAATCGCTGCATGCACCACAGTCTATCCAATCACTGCCTGCACCACAGCTGATCATAATGGATATGTTTAGCAAACTCCCCGCTATGCACTTTCTCCAAACTACCATCGAGCATACAACCAACCTTACACTTTACCCTTTTTGGTCAGGAGTGAAATTTGCAGCTCAGATTCCTTCTCTCTCCTGAAATTATTCTGTTATTGTTTTCAAGTTTTCTTCATTGCTTGGTTTATTATCCATGTTTTTATTTTGAGTTTATTATTTCTTTTCTGTTGTTCTGTGCTTGTTGTAGCAAGAGTGATAATGGCAGTAGTTTGTTTTTAAATGAAGCTGCCGTAGGAACATGTATAAGAACATAGCATTTTTACATGTGCCTACATACAGTGCCTATAGGACGTATTCACCTCTCTTGGATGTTTTCACAGTGTGTTGTGTTACAACCTGAAATCTTGACGCATTTAAATGAGATTTTTTTTCCTTTGATTTACCAACCTACACAACGATCAAGGATCTTTCAAAACAATGGGATAAAGTTGTGGCAAAGACACAAATCAGGGGAGGGGTATAAAAAGATTTCAAAGGCATTGAGTATCCCTTGGAGCACTGTCAAGTCGATTATTAAGAAGTGGAAGGTATACGGTACCACCCAGAATCTGCTTAGAGCAGGCCGTCCTCCCAAACTGAGCAGCCGGGTAAGAAGGACATTGGTCAGAGAAGCCACCAAGAGGCCAATGACAACTCTAAAAGACCTACAGCATTCCATGGCTGATATGGGAGAAACTGTCCATGTGTCAACAATAGCTGAAGTACCCCACAAATCTGGCCTGTAAGGAAGAGTGGCAAGAAGGAAGCCATTTCTGAAAAAAGCCCAAGTAAAATCCCACTTGGACTTTGCAAACAGGCATGTGGCATGCAAAGCACTATGTCTGGCACAAACCCAACACAGCACATCACCCAGGTACCACCATCCCTACTGTGAAGCATGAAGGTGGCAGCATCATGCTATGGGATGCTTTTCATCGGTAGGGACTGGGAAGCTTGTCTGGGTAAGGGGCAAAATAGATGGAGCTAAATACAAGCAAATCCTTGAGGAAAATTTGCTTCAGTCTGCAAAAGACCTAAGACTGGGACAGAGATTCACCTTTCAGCAGGACAGTGACCCTAAGCACACAGCCAAAGCGACACTGGAGTGGCTTAAAAACAAGAAAGTGAATGTCCTAGGGTGGCCCAGTCAAAGCCTGGTGGCAGGGCAAGACTTGAAGATTGCTGTCCACCAACGATCCCCATCCAACTTGACAGAGCTTGAACAATTTTGCTTAGAAGAATGGACGAATATTTCATGATCCAGATGTGCAAACCTGATAGAGATTTACCCCAAAAGACTCACAGCTGTAACTGCTGCCAAAGGTGGTTCTACCAAGTATCAGGGGTGTGAATACTTATCTAACCATGACATTTCAGTTTTTGTATTTTATTTTTCATTAACTGTTGTTTCACAATAAAAATCTCTTGTCTCTTTAAACTGTTGAGTAGGTTGTGT
>NC_054543.1:40415006-40432506 GCF_017654505.1 Polyodon spathula | reverse complement strand
GCCAACTGTGTAGGAGCCTGACAGAAAAAACACTGTTGAAGAATTAGTTACAGGAGAAATACACTGTCCTAATTAAGGGTGTTGGATTGCATGATAAAGTGAACCATCACAGTAGGAATAAGGTTAATAATCCACAAACTATTAATTTAAAGAAGTGTAGCTAGTGAGCGTGCATAGCCTTAGGAAATCCAAATTTAATTTAAAAAATGTCAACAAGCCCTCTTCAGCTGCCTATGCTGTTTATTGTCCAGCATTGAGAGCAACATCAACTCTCACAGGTTATTAAAACAAAGTCAGGTTTAGATTCAATAGCATCCTTAACAGAGTAAAATGATTTGTCCATTGATGAAAAAAAAAAAAAAAACTCAAAGACTGAATCATGTTACAAGCTTCAATATCCATTGGAGCTCTTCTTGTTTGTGTCTCTCTTTATTACACTCCTATGATTAGCCTTGTCCACCTGTTTGTTAGCTCTCTGTACAAGATTTCACATCCTTTCCAATCTACTTCTCTTAGCCTTTTCATAAATGGCTCTTACTTTGGTTTGCTTCCACATCCAGTGTGTAGTCTCATTGTATGTTGTCATTCTGAGACATGTTTGCAGCAATGGTTTTTCTTTCTTTGTTCAACCTTGTTTTGAATGAATGAATGAATGAATTAGTCAACCATTTTCTCCCTGTATTTTTGTTTTCTTCTTTCCCTTAGGAGCTTTCCTGATTTGGTTAGGTTTCTTGATTTGGTTAGTGTGATATCTGAAATCAGGAGATAGATCGTTATGAAATAGTGGGGGTGCCAAACAACAGGCATGACAGTTCAAAATTAGGTCATGCAGTGTGCTATAGCTCATCCCTATACTGTAAGTGTTACTGTAATACATACCACAATTATTTCAATAATACCAGCACCCTGTGGATTGTGTGGATGACTGAGCAGTTTCATTTAGAATGCCTTGCATAACACACACCCCTGATAAAACATGCAGAGGGGTAAAGAAAAGAGTAATACTTAGCAGGAGCAATCATACTTTATTATCACTATATCAATTCAATTAAGTATACACTGGAAACTGAAAGATCAGCTTTTTCTCACAGCTGCAAGAAAAACAGGTTAGTATTCATGTAGGTTGTGACTTAAGCGAAACATGTCACCTGCACTTATGTTAATGGTTTTTGTTATATTCCAGAAATGTTGGTAACTGATTAATATGACATCCATTGGTCTCCAAGAGGGTCCCCTCCCTTTTTATTACTATTATTATTATTATTATTATTATTATTTATTTATTTATTTATTAGCAGATGCCCTTACCAAGGTAAATTGCGGGGTTCCAAAAAACATAACATTTACATGTCCCCACTTGTTTCTACAACTGTTGAAATAACATACCTGTATTTTCTTTTTTTTTTCATCCTGACAACTCTTTACACATATAACTTTAAAGTCAGTTTCAAAGATCTTTTCAAAATGTCTGCTCTAGTGCATGGTTAGTGTAAGGATTATTGCCCACATTGTCAAACAGGTAACACAGCAATAACAATCTGTGATGTGGTATGGAAAACAAAAGCCAAAGCATTATGTTTTTATGACTTTTTTTTTTTTTTTTTTTTTTTTTATCGCTCTTCCTGCAGTGAAATCTCCTGTCTAGAGATTTGGGGTAACGTGCATGTACCCTGTAAAACTTTGTCTGAAATTCAAATATTCACATGTACATTATTTAAACATCGTTTGTAGCACCACGTGGGGACATATAATGCTACTTTTTTCGATGACCCCACTGACTTTTTTAAGACTGCAAAATGCCACTATTAGAGTAAGGATTGTGGGTTGCATATGTAACAAGTTGAATATGTAACAATAATTGTTACTTATTTGTATATATATATATATATATATATATATATATATATATATATATATATTTTTTTTTTTTTTTTTTTTTTCTAGGGTGCAATTTTTTGTGTGTTTTTATTGTGTTTTGATTCATTTAATTTGTTTTAATATTTTTCTTTCATTTATTATAATGTAACCTTGCTTCCCATGTTAAATGTCTCAAATTGGTTGCCCTGGAGACCAGACGCACTCTGTGCTGAATATCACTGTTCCACCAATCTGCTCTGCGGCTTCGTTTGGAAGAGACGAGGCCGGGCAGGCCACAGCACAAAGGAATATCCACTACAAACTAACCTCAGGGCATCAGATGATTCTTAATGGTTAGGTTTAGGGTTAAGTATTGGGTTAGGGTTAGGTTTCAGGTCTGGGGTTGCTTAAGGTTAGGGTTGGGGTTAGGTTAGGGTTAAGTATTGGGTTAGGGTTAGGTTTCAGGTCTGGGGTTGCTTAAGGTTAGGGTTGGGGTTAGGTTAGGGTTAAGTATTGGGTTAGGGTTAGGTTTCAGGTCTGGGGTTGCTTAAGGTTAGGGTTGGGGTTAGGTTAGGGTCAGGGTGGGTTGATGTTGGAGAAGTGACAAGCTCAGGAAATGAAAGGTCTTTACTGTTTTCACTTGAGTGTTTTATATCTTTTGAACTTGGAAAAATAAATTGCCCTTCTTTAATCTGCTTCCTTGTCACTTTGTGTACATCCCATCAGTCACTAATGTTCTTAGAGGTCGCTCACCTTAATTGAGGCTATTGTAGTCAAAACCAATAAATTAACCTGTTGGTAAATAAACAAACAAATAGTGGTGCCATATTACACATATGTTGTTGTTATCTGTGTGAACTCTGCCAACTTCACCTTCTATGACGAACATAAACAGAAACTATTCAGTCATTCTGTGTTCACTTTCACAACTCAATACTGAAGACAATACAACCATAATTCTAAATCAATATTCATTTAATTTAATGTAATCCAGTTTTATTATTAGCTTTTTCAAGGCAACAGTTTGGTTCAATGGTTTGAAATCAATGGTTTGGCTAGCACAATATATTTCAGCATCTGTTTTCAAGTCACGGCATTTGTAACAATAAGAAATAAATCCTTGAATAAAGTTTTTTGGGGGGCTAACTGTCTTCTACTTTCCTGATGAAAGTTTGTTATCTTTATAGTACTGTATAGTTCAGGTGGAGCCATCAGAGTTAAAACCTCCAAGGACTTTTTCATTTATGTTAGTCATGCTACAACATATGAATTAATCTGTTTCCATTAGATGAATCCAATAAATACATACATCACATTTCAATAATAAAACATGGAACCCAGAGAACAGTACAGAACGCCCCCTTCAATGTGTGCAAAATGGTTTATCTGGGGATTCAAATGCATAGCATTATTTAAATATCTAAAACATTTTCAATTTATTTGAGCATATGCTTAAAGACGATGACAGATGAAAGACTAATTGGAAATATTTCAATGAAATCTGATTACACTCATTAAATTTGCCCAACTTGCATATGGAAGATTGACAGCTCACTGTACTGCATTATTAATACGTGACTTCATGAGTGTATTTGATCTCACAGCACAAAAAGCTTTATGGAATTTCTTATGCTTGGAAGGTTTTATTTAAATAACAGAAAATGTAAAATTGATTACTCTGAATATTTATGATTTTCCATTCCATATGTAAGGACACAGGTTACAACTGAACAATAGGTATATCAAGGTTACATTAGATTTAAAGCATAGCAGAAAAAGAAATTGGTTGTTGGATTAACTTGTATCTTTTGCCACTTTCCTATTGGTTTGTAGTGTAAGTGCAACAGGATGCATAAAATCGAGTACTGCTGGTAAATAGTCATGTTTGTGCATGGGAATTAAATAACTGAAAGCATTCAATATGCATAAAATGTAAACTGAATGTATTCAACAAAGACATGTCTTCAATAAAGAAAATTAATAATATGCATATAGCACTTTACAATGCAGTTTAATGGTATTCACACTACAACTAGCATACAACAACATGTATCGCTGTCATGAATTTAATATGGGCTAGATTTGGTATATGTTTATCCTCCTGAGAATTCCAATCAATATGAAAAAATAACACTGCTCTGTGCTGTTAAGGCACTGCTATTGTATTTCATTTAAGTGTGTCATCTCATTTCAGAAAGTGAGACATTGCACCTATTAAAAAAAAAATGTATTATATATTTTAGTCACCCTTATATTGTGTATAATGATTATATTGTATTAATGAGATACAAACCAACCTATTACTAGATCTTGAAACACTACATTGTTAAATTATGTTTTAAAAAATGTAATTTGATGGTGGTTAATGCACAGTTTAATGATTGTACATATGGCAGAAGCCAGCATTATTATATATTATTCATTAATAAAATCAGTTAGTAGGGCTATACAACCCAAGACGTTATCGCATTTTGCATTCTGATGAGCCACCAGCATGGAGACTCCCTGGAGCAATGAACCTGCAGTACAATATTGGTCTTCTTAAATATTTCATGAGTCCTGAACATAAGCTACAGTGGCTATTCTTAACATAAACATAAAAACTGGAGATGTCACACGGATTCTAGATTCCACCCTGGATTTGTAAATGGAGCAAAAAAGTGGCTTTGCGTTGATGGGGGAACAAAATATTTATCTTGGGTAAACAGTACTAGACTGTCTAAAATATAAAGGATGAATAATGTGCTTGTGTGTGTATACCTAGTTTCAAATTAAAATATTGCTTTTTTATATTATTATTATTATTATTATTATTATTATTATTATTATTATTATTACTATTAAGCATTATACAACATTCCCACAGTTAATCACAGTAAATTGGCCATTTATAATGAAAAACTTTATAAGGCTGGAGACCGAGAGTTTTGAAACCTCTTGTTTCCTAAGATGACACTGTGGAAGAGTGGTATGGTACAGAGGCAGACAAAGTCTGCTTTTCACAAGAGTGCTCCTGAAGAGATTAACTAAAAGCATCAACCTTCTGGATGGGAGTAAAAGCAATTGGACAGAATGTTTGAGTTCTGTGGTACAGCATGGCAAAGTATAGTAAAGTACAGAAACTGTCAGTGTGATAAAGCATGACAAAAATCTTGACTACTTTAATTTTACAGTTTTAATGATTATCTAACACTTCTTACATTCTCTAGATTGCAAGTATTGATGGTATCAGTCATGGAAAAATATGTCTTCTCTCATGGATAACAAATTACCCTAGATTCGCTGGTATTTAATAAATATTATTGTAGACTATATTTACAGTAAAATATTTGTGTTTTCTGGCTGAATTATGTTTTGCTATGAGCTACAGCATTATTGATTTTTAGATACACCAGCTGTGGCTTTTTTGACCTATAGCTACCAACCTGTATTGTGTTAATCCTTATGAATATAGAGTTTGAATAGAATAGAAGACATCTAATGTAGAATGTCTAATCTGGTCCCAAACCACACTTCTGAATAAGGTCAAGATAATTTTTTACTATTCAGTAATAAACTGGAGCACAAAAGCATGTGCTGTGCAGTCAGTATAAATTATATAACACTGGCTAGGCTGTAATGACAGGGGGGCTCCCTTGCCCCAGTGGTTTTAGCTGTTCAAGAATATGTTATGAGGTGCTTTCAATGATGACAGACAGGGGATAAATAGAGGATAAGAATGAATCTGGTTTATTTGATAAGAACCTTCTCACATGTAAACTGCTGTCTGTAGGGCACTTCATAATCTTTACTGAAAATCACATAAGGACAAAATACTCCAAAAAGATTCCAGTCTATAAATAGGAGGTTGTGTGGTCCAGGAGGTCTCTGGTTCAAATACTGGCTCTTTCATTGTGTGACCCAGAGCAAGTCACTGAACCTGCTTATGCTCTGTCTTTCAGGTGAGATGTTGTTATAAGTGACTCTGCAACTGATGCATAGTTCACACACCCTAGTCTCTGTAAGTTGCCTTGGATAAAGTCTGCTAAATAAACGAAAAATAATACAATAATGTGTTTACACCTGTACAAACAACTCATTACTGATTTAATATTGCGAGCAATGTTTGGTTTCTGAGGTCACATGATTTTTTATGTTTGCTTTATTTCCCTAATATTTGTATTGCTTGTGTGCCCAGTTAAAATTAACCATTTCACAGCCCCTTAGTTTGCTTTGCATGTAACTGAGAAGGATTTACAACTGCACTGCAACTGATTTGTATTATCATAGAAACAAATTATGCTGAGCGTTTAACAGTGAATAAAAATATAAATGTTTTGAAACATAATTTGAAACATAAGGCAACTTTATAGGCAAGCACATGATATACATTATATAAAAAAACTGTGAACATTTTTAAGAGGAAAAATAAAGGAATGTTCTATGCATCAAAATCAGAAAAGAAGATTGCATTAAAAAAAAAGTTAATGGAGAAAAGACCATTACCAGGTTTCCATGGCTAAAACATTTTAATCCATAACTTCCTTTTCTAAAAGTACATTTGTGCAGATCAATAGCATTAGCAGAAATCATTATTTTTCTTTTATTAAGCTTTTTCAATGAAGACACTGTAATAAAATAATTTTTAAAACAATGTATGGACTCAGGGTAAACTAATATGTGACCCTGCCTTCCTGTTTTCCTTTCATGGCAGCAGTCTCTTGCAGTCTTTCTCCCAGTTTCTAAATTAATTATTCATCAGGGATCTGGAGACAGCAGTTAGAGAGAGACAGTCAATAGCATGTATATAAATATTATATTGTATATTTGTTTGGCCTGCCCCCGGTATATTATCTATTGTATTTTTTTTTTTTTTTAATAAAACTTCAAACATTATAGATGTGTTAACTGAAAGGAATTGAGTGCTTGTGTTAAGCAGGAATTGAAAATTTGGAACATGCTGTAACAGTGAATTTCCTTCTGACCCTACAATGTCCTTGTTCCTCAAATATCTATGTTGCATCAAAGGCATAAATAATTCTGATCTAGTTTATCAGAATGCTGGTTAGTGAAATGCTCCCTCGATATAACACCCCCCTTAAAAAGTTACTTGTTTTAGTTTAGTCTTTTGCAACCTTCAACCCTAGTGCTGCAGGTCACAAATCTATCAATAACTAAACTCTCAATTGTGTAATTTACAGTAGTACTATGAAAAAAAGCCTGCCATAGATATATGTTACATAGGCTAGATCAGACAGAGTCTTTAGGTCAGAAAAGCGTATCCACGAGCAGTCACATGTCTGGCTTTTATTGCTTTAAATACTACTTTATCCTTGATGCAAACCATCACTACATCCATATATCCTCATTGAGTCTAATATTTTAACAGCCCATTATCTCGGCACCACAGTCCTCCTTGTTCCAACAGAGCTGTCATGACAACACAACAGAGCTGGTCCTTCTGTCTACAGCAATGTTATACAATTCAACATGTTCATTTGTCCTTTCTATTTATTTCAGTTCTTGAAATTCTGTTTTATGTATACTGGTTTTTGTGTTGTAAAATGTTTTGTCTGAGAAACAAAGAAAAAATACAACAATGCCAAATGCTTTATTTAAAAAAATCGAACCATTACTTTGAATAGAGTAGTTCTAAGGGCGAAGTTCAGCTCGCTACACTAATGTCGCGGTACATGGTGGCAAGGCAGTAAAAATATATATGTAGTCCGAATACACCATATGGTGGTAGTGGGCACCAGGACCCAGTAAATAACAATAAAAACATCAATTTGCACAGGTTCATTGGAGTTTACAAGAACAGAATGTAGCTAATCTGAAATCCCAGCTCATGCTGTCGTCAATCGTATACAGGTTTTTTTGTATCATTTCATCTTATCAACTACATCTGAATAAGCATGAATACAACCTTGTTATAATTTTTGACAGCGTATTAATCAACCTGGCAAACTTGACATCGAACAGCTTTTCAAAGCAGCCTTCAATGTCCTTGATGAAATGGTATCTTTAAAAAACATATTTCTAAGATTGCAGAAGTTGCTAAAGGTGTTATTGTGTGTTTGGTGTGTTTTTGATGATTATGTTATAACTAAAATGTGGATATGTCAGTGCCAACCTTTTTTAAATTCTTGATCAAAATCATATTGCGATTACCTGCCCATCATCAATCATGTGGAATTTCCAGTCATCATCTTACACTATGGAGTAATCATATCTATCTCAGAGGTGTGCATCACTCATTTTAATTGAATTTCAGCTGTCTACTTCACATCTAAAGACATTGACAGCTATATTGTAACAAAGACTGTCCCTTCACTTCCATAAGGCAAAAACTAATATAGCACAATTTTAAACAACTGCCTGCTAGAAAGATCTATAGAATGTAATACTCCTAAATGTTGTATGATTTCAGTTTTAAATGTGTCTATATATGTTTAAATATTTACTGCCTATGTCTCCCACAGGAAGCAAAAAGCTTGTAGTAGCCAAAGGCAAAACAAAAAAACATAAAAGCTGTCAGAACATTTCACTGTGAATTGTTGAAATCTGAGTGACAAGTTAAAGAGCCATTCTGCCCTAGCCTGACAGAAAAACACCTTAGAATTAGAAATCACAATGATCATTTAAAATAAATGACATGGATAGTTGGATACATTTTAGGCATATATTTTAAAGACATTTTAAAGTAATCACAAAACATCAAAAAGTTCACTGATTCTATTTATCATACTATCATAGAAATATATGCTGATATCCATATTTACATGCAGCCAGATTCCAGGTAACATTAGTGAAGCTGTTGACGCCAGCTTGTTTGATGTCTGCAATACAGCAGTACCTTGAGGCAGGTCTGTTGCTGTAGCTCTCCAAAGCAGGCAAGATTTCAAAGTTGGGAAGAGCTATGGACAGACGATCAAGTCAGGTGGATGCAGAAGTTGTTCTTGTCTGATCTATGGCTGTGTTTTAGACACTGTGTACCATGTCGGGTCAAACCCTCTCACGTTTCCTTTACAAGTGGGTAGGGATGAAGGTTTAGTATTAGTTGATGGATGAGACCTTCTAGTTCAGGTGTAAACATCCTAGATTTCTACGTAATTACTTGGTTTTGTGCCAAGGGCATAGAGACAACAGTTAAACCAGTATTGTAACCCTGCATTAGCAATCAACACAGCTGAACATTTATTTTAAGTTTTAACTGGTTTTACAAGTCACCCAAACTAAGCTAAAAACATCCATGCATATATTATTATACACAGTGATATAATATATAATTTTAATATTAGAAAGAAAACAGCGGAAAAAAAAGAACTCTCAAAAAAGTACAGTGACCCTGAAGTGGCACAAGCAAACAAAAAGTTAGCGGCATGCAAACAAGCAAACAAAAACACAAGCAAACAACAAATACTTAAGTGGGTGGATGCTAGGTCATGGAGGGAGGGATGAATAAATAAAAAATTTTGAATACAAAAAATCTAAATGTTTTTAGACTAAACTGACCCTGTGTTACTCAGTTTTAATGTTACAACAGATCTAGTTGCACTAATGTCTGCTTGAAGATTTGATTATTAATTTCTTAGCAGACGCCCTTATCCAGAGCAACTTACAATTGTTACAGTTATATTTTTACATACAATTACCCATTTATACCATTGGGTTTTTACTGGAGCAATCTAGGTAAATTACCTTGCTCAAGGGTACAGCAGCAGTGTCCCCCACCTGGGATTGAACCCACAAGTTGGTAGAACCTGGTGAATGTATGCAGCAGAGTACTGGCATGGAGGTGGCCTGAGGCTGGAGAATGAGCGTTCGGCAGCGCAGGATGACACATGCACAGTGAGAAGGATTTTAATAAACTTGCAGTACTCTGGTAGCATGAGACACAAATATTCATTGCCTTTAGCCTTTAAAAATGAAACAACATCGTCAACACTGGAGACGCGGTTATTCTTCTGTCGGGTTATAGCCAAAAACATGTCTCGATGAAGTTTCAATCTCTGCTTATCTAAGTCATCTGCATAAAAGTCTGTTACTTGCTCAACTTTAACCATCTCGTTACCAGTTGCAAATTGGTCCATTTGTGTCAAATGCTTTTGAACATCAGACTCAAATCTTAAGCCAAGACTCCTTATAACAAGGTCAAAAACTTTGTTAAATAATTTTCGATGCACATCCTTACAAAAGGCAGGCAGGGCTCGTCAAGATCAAACTGCTTGGCCTTTGCACAAGCTTCTAGTCTACAGAGTTTTTGTCCAAAGAGAGTTTGGACGCTCTCAACATCGTGCAATTATATATATATATAATATATATATATATATATATATATATATATATATATATATATATAGTATCAGTAGCTTAACATGATACCTACAGCACTCAGTATTCCCAGGTGGTCTCCCATCCAAGTACTAACCAAGCCCAACATTGCTTTGCTTAAGCATTGCATGGTAAGTTCAATTTGAAGAGCTTTTTGCCATCAGAGACATTCCCCAGGGGTCACTACAAGGAAATAGCTCTTCTTGACCCTTGCTGCATGGTCTCATTTAGAGAAAAATCATTATCTGAGTTTCTTGAAAATGTAGGCTGGTCTTTTGTAGACTAGTGTTAAGTGAATCGACTTGTTCAAAAATAATAAGATTGAAAAATGTATCAAACTTACGAAGTTGAGAAACAAATCTGTGTGCTTTTGCCCCCGTGTCAGAGAAATCAGTGATATCTATTTCCTCCAAAAATGTCAGCAGTGTAGCATAGTTGGAAGCCACTGATCTGAGGGGATGTTGCACGGAGACACCATCTTGTGGGGCAGAAAGGGTGAAGACACTGTGCAGGACCGTCGGCTTCTTGTAAGGTCGCAAAGCTGGCAAACATTTAAATGCAAAACCAAAATGGCCATGGCTCGGTGGGTGCTGAGCACCTGCTAATTATTTTCGGTGGGTACTTGAGCCCCGGAACTCCCACAGAGTCAACGCCTATGGATGTGATACTAAATGACAAAACATGTCGTGAATGTGAATTTAAAAATACATTAAAATAACACTGTGTTACAGATCATCAGTTAACCTTGGTCAACTGCCTTTAAAAGAGGCTGAAAATCCAGTTTCTTTGTTCTTCTTTGAGCTTTGTTTGCTGGGGCAGCAGCTGCGTAACAGGATGAAGATTCATGCTTGCATGGATATCCAGTGAGAGTGAACCGGATGATTATCTCTGCATGTTTAATTGTTACAACTATGGTAGGGATTCATTTAGGGGATTTTAGTCCCGCCCCAGTTAGTTTAGTTTGTGTCAGGGAGAAGGTTCCTGAAGCAGGACCTCCCTTTTAGTGGGAGCAGCGCTGAGCCATTGTATGGCAAACTGTTGTTTGTAGCTCTTTTTCCCACTGTTTTGTTTTGTGTTTTTATAATGTACGTGTGTGTGTGTGTGTGTGTGTATTTCCTTCCACACTGGAACTGCTTGCACCTTTGTATTAATAAAACCTGGAAGCATGAGCAGTGTTTCAAATACAAATCCTCTGTGTCTCTCCTTGGATACCAACACAGTAACAGAACACCACTGTTACAATGGTACACAAGTCATAAATGAAACTTTTCAGTTGCTGGAAAACTTCTAGCAACCAGATTGCTTGTGCTACTGAAAATGTACACCTTCCTCACAGTTTTATTTGTTCTTTTTTTTTTTTCCCTGCATAGCCACCTTGCGACAGAGTAATGCAGAATTATTAGTGCATGTCCAGGCCTCTGGCTGAGCTTCCCAGCTGCTGTCTTGGGAGCCGAGTAACTCGGTGGAAATGCTCTACTGGTAAAGAGCGTCAAGCATTGAGCTCTCAAGCTAAAACCGTGAGCGCTTTGATTTGATAATAATTCTGAGGGTTCTTGCTGCGCTTTCATTTATACTGCGTGTTCCTCATGGCATAGAGCCTGCTATATCAACTTATGCAAATATACTGAAATCAAAACTTCCAAAACATAACGAGATGATAAATAAACCCAAAATAAGAAACACAGCCTTTTTTAAAGTAAATACTGAAATAGATGTTTATGTTTTTAGTGTAAATTACATCATATGCTATACCTCCCTTTTTGTTGCAATGTATGTTTTCATTTTACATTTTTAAAAGCTCATATGCATTTAACGGAAAACTATGATTCACCACTACAAGGCCAGTTCCAACAGGAAGTACAAATGGTGTATTGTATACCATATAGTAAGTCAGTAGAAACAAAATAAATAAACACATAAAAAAAATGTCCTGTTTTATAACACCAGTTTAACACCATTCTTTGTAGTACAGAGAATTGAGTACACTGCCATCTTGTGAAGAATTCAGTCCATGCAGCACCACGTTCAAAACATTAGAGAAAAAAAATAGGCAGAAGTAGCAAGACTGGTTTTATTTCTTTTAACTACAAATTACTTTTGACAGTGCCAGACAGCATGTAATCAAAAGCCTATTTCTTTTTTCTTCAAAGTATGCATTTCATAATGTTAAGCTTTTAGTAAAGTAAGCTTTTCAAGTGCTGAAAAAGTTAAGTGATTCTGTCACTATTCTGAGCAGCCTCAATGAGTTAAAAGTTTGCAGCTGCCAGTCAAATGAACTTGACAGCTAAACTACCATTTGCTGTTGGCTATGATTGCACTGAGACCGAGTGACAAAACAAGTCACAACGTAAAATAAAAAAGACTTCTAATATGTATTTATTAAAACTGACACAGGAAAAAGTATACAGCCAGGCTAACTGTTAATATGGCAGCATTCAATGATAATACAAATGTTAGCACAGTATAAGTCGCAGCTTAACACTAGACTTAACTCATAAATGTTTGATGAGTTTTCCTCGTAGTTAGATCAAGGGGATGGTAAGTATGGTAAATAGTTTGTGGGAGCCAGTCCTGAGGCCAGTACAGCATGCTATTGCACACTTCAGTGATAGATAGTGTGATGTAATATTCACTTTATTAAATGAATGAATTAAAAAAAAAAAAAAAAAAAAACAATATAAAAATATAAATAAACAAATTGGACTTGAAAAATGTCTCAAAATGTTCTAAACATAACATTTAAAAGGAGAGCTGTAAAAAGTATTGCTTTATTGGCAGATGGCCAGGCCAATCCAGCTTTAAATTGTTATTTAAACCCCTTTGGCATAAAATATCAGCATTTCAGAAAGCCTGAGAGGCTACGGATTTCTCAGACTAATTCGGTTCTAATTGCATCAGCGAGCAGAAGGTTTAACATTACGAAAACTGCTGTAGAGTGTTTGTGTTAGTTTTACAGTATTATGTGATTCTAACAGTTTGCATCACAAAAAGTAAAGAGTGTGAAGATTTTTTTTTTTTTTTTTTAAGTTTTATGTCTCATGAACTAAGGTTCCAATTTTAAGAAATACTTTTTCACACTGAATAGGATTTCCTGTTATAAGAATTTATAAAATGAAACATAACACTGGAATCGAATGATAAACTACTTTGTGAACATGTTTATTGTGAAAAACAATTTTTTTTATAGTTATTTGTTTTATTCAGAATTGGGATTTCAACTGCGCTTTCTGGTTTGTGCTGATTTTTTGATTGAAATGCTCTTGAATGTAAATATAACCAAGCAATGTGTGACATATTGGGTTTTAGGAATCCTGTTTATGTGTGTGATATTTATCCAATAGAAAATATAGATTTACTGTCTGATTTATCTGAATATCTAAACAAATCAAATAAATAGAGCATAGTTTAATTTTCTTTGGTGCAGAAAAAAGCTATGTGAAGAAATGACAGATCTAAATGTTTCATTTGCATATTACACAGATTAAATCTAATGATAACCTTAACATAAATTTTTAAAAATATATGTTAAAAAATGTCTTTGCGACAAGCCAAGTATTTGTCCAATTAACAGCATTAAATGATTCCAGCTTTTTGGGCTTACTGGTTTCACTATCAAAAATTAACTGCAGGTTTTCTTTTTAATCTCCTATTAATTCTCCAGACAAAAATCTGTCACTGAATAATAATAGACTGGTTCCAACAGTATCACGCAGCATTTCTTGCATGATGCATGCTGATGTGTGGTGCTGAATTTTGATATGTTCATTAAAGTAATGTTTTAAAACAAGATACTGATCTGCTGCAATATAATTTATCAACACAAAACTGAGATAATTTCATTAACAGAACTGAACAGCTGATACACACAGTTAAACAATACTAATTAATGTACATATTAAAACAGCAAATTACAGAATCACTGCATATATGTGGTTACTGCATTGCATATTTTAACACTTTGAGGTTTCAAGGATAATATTGTTTCTGAAAGTTTCAAGTGTGGTTCAAATAGGGTTGATAATAAGGCATTAATGAGTTAAGAAAAGTGCAACTTCAGGCCTGAAAGAATGCATGTGGCACCTGTATATTTTATGTTGGCTATGGCAGTGAAATAGTTTTGATTTAATCCAATTATCAGTTTTATTTAAATACTTTTTCAATTACTGATAGCATAAACAATAACAATGTATATTAATATCCACTTTGTTATCGTTAATAACTAGTTTCATAGAATGTTAATATGTAGTATTTTCAGGTAGAGTCGATGTTAGTAGTGCAATGGTAATAGTTGGATGGAGTTAAGGAAAAAAATGAATAAACAAACAATATTGCACCTGGAAGCTGATTGAACAACACCAGAGCAACATTTAGACATGTACTTATTTTTATGAATAAATACTAGCTTCATGCGGGCCTTAAATGTAGGCCTTAAAAATGGTAGAGGTTCACATTGTTAGTCGGATGTCCTGAGAAGCAAGAGGCTTTTAACAATTGCAGCCAAACTGTGCCCTTAAGATGCTGTTTAAAAGATGAAAAATGTAAGAGGACACCAGCATGAGGTATGTGCATGAAAAGATTACAATCCAGGTGAGATTACACAGAGATAACCAGACTCCTCCCTTCAAATGATTAATGTTGTTGTTCTGCCAGTTTAAATGGGTATATGGTTGAAGTGTGAATGAATAGCATATATAGTGGAAGTGTTTGTGATGGCTTCCCATTAAGTTTGATGTGTACAGAAATTCTAATTATAGTTGGCAACAAGGATGAACATTGCAGTAAGAATTCAACAAGCCAATTGTTTTATTGCAAAGGCATTATTAACCCGAAAATAGAAAGAAAGAAAACACAAAGAAGATTCCGTTCCAGATTAACAGCCTTGGTTCTTGCTTGAGTAGCGTTTAAATATACAATACATTCATTTTATATACAGTACATTCTAAGCATTATCATCCCCTATGCAAGTTAAAATATTGATCAAATAGACCATGTTTATTAGCCCTGCTTATTGCGTGCAAAATCAGAAACAACAAAGTTTGTTGCGTGTAATTGAATCTCACTAAAGCTTTCTGTAGATTTAACTCTGCCAATGCAACTCTGCACCATCCTATTCTCCAAGGTGAAAGATGCACCAGTGAGGGACACTTGCAGATAGATGGAAAAAAGAAAGGAACCTGTATATGTTTCTCTAGAGGGACAGCAATAGGTATTAAAGCTGGCCTTGGATTTAGGACCTTAAAATTTCCCTTTATCTATTGAATTAGTAAACGCCATTGATCAAATCCCTACTCTTTCTCCAAATGTGCATTACCTGTCTACTTTTTGCTATAATTATGTTGTAAAAATGTAACTTTCTTCCATGTGATTAAAATAATAATATGATCTGTCATTTACAAGGTACACTGTAGTGCAAATAAATAATTTGCATATATTAATAAAAAGACTTAATTAAAAAAAACTTTCATCCACTACATTATAGAGACAGGGACATTGGTGCATTCATAATTAACATAACACAGTTTAATTGACTGTACTTCAATTAGAAGCAATTCAGTATAAAATAGGATAGGTGAAATCACAATTTTATATTACCAAGGTTCATTATATTTAATTACATAATTGCATTTCCTCCCTCGTTTTGTTCATCAGTATCAGTGAATGACATGTGTCTCAATCTGACTGACACACATTATAGCTGGTAGATCACAACGTTTCCCAGGGTTCTGACACTATGAACTGTGTTATGGTAATCCCTCAACAAATAATACCTTTCACATGCCTATTTCCTGTAATGTATCAATAACTATTAATGTGGAAATGAGGGTGTGGGTCAATTGTATAGAAAATCCGCTAACCAGACTGTTTACAATCCCATTGACACGTAACAGTGATGATACATAATTTATTCTTTTTTGAAAGGACATCTCCTGGTTACGCAAAGATGCAGACAGAAAATACATCACCTAGCCTCTTGCCTTCCTCTGGGGACCACCTTTGCAGTTTGATATCATTGCCCGCAGTCTTGCTTGAGAAAGACTAAATGTAAGGAATGTTTTGAGGTGACTAGTTACCTTAATTTAGAGATGTGTTTTAATGTGTTTCAATATTCAGTGGTAATGTCTTAACATAATGAATACAAACCTAACCCAGACTGTCCCATAAACACAAATCACATGCATGCACCCATCCATGATGGGATCCTTATGAATAATACATTAAAACAGTGCTGATCTTGTAGTGTGATCTACTAAGAAAAACAGAAAACATCTACTGCATACTCAAACAGGTTCCACAATACCAGCCTTAAATATCTCCAATTCACTTCAGACATGCCTATGCTATGGGTTGGAAATTATTTGAGACAACAAAATTAATAAATACATAAGTAAATCAATCAATCAATCAATCAATCAATTAATTAGTAAATCTATCCCTGAAAATATTTGTAAAGAAAACCACTGTTAGACAATCTGTTCTAGTAACTGAGCAAATGTGTGCTACTAGGAGCTGCTCAGACAAGACACTATAACCTGCATGCAGCTGCACACATGGGGAAACTTCTTATGCTTCAAGCTGTTTTCAATCTAAACCTTCAATTCAATTTGTAAACGTCAAAGACCGGTCTGGATACTTTTGAACCTGGTCGTCACAAGTGTGTTACTACGCTAAGCTGTCCTGATTCCCTGTGTTCTATCAGGTCATTGTTAGCAGAGACTTGAACTGTTTGACTCTTCAAGTTCTTCTTTGCCTGAGTGGTAAAAGAGAAATGCTGGTCTCTGTTACACAGCAAGCTCATATGCCTCATTCACCTTGCGACAAATTGGCTGCCATAGAGGTCACGGAAAATCAAACTGCTGTAAATGAAGACAGAAGTCACACAGATGGCCTGCCAATTTATTTCCAATACTGGAGGACAAACAGGTCCCCAGACCTTCACACTCCAATCCCCACAACTATTAAAAGAATCTAAATCAATACAGAGAAAAGGAAATTGTTAAATAACATACTGTCAATTTCCAGGTTTTAAACGTTTGCTGATATTCAAAAAAGGTTACTTCTTGGAGAGGCAAGATCAAATATGTTCATCAATGATTAAGCAGGGGAAAAACAAAGTGGTTTGTTGATTAAATTGGTTGTTCAGCACAGTGTACCTGTCAGATGATTTTCAATTTCATTTAGATTAATGTTGTTCTAGCTTTATCCCATCTGTCTCTTCCTCTTTTTATTTACCATTCAAGCTTCTATTTGGATGATGGAAAAGAAAATCTGGGCAGTCTGAATTGAGAGGCATGGTAGTTCCTCGCGCCAAGTTATCATCAATCAGCGAGAA